>NW_010243348.1:0-57974 GCF_000690775.1 Eurypyga helias | reverse complement strand
GTACGGTTGCCACTGCTGGGTTTCCAGACCCGAGGTGGTTAGTTGTCGGAGAGGCTGTAGGAGTCGTTCTGCGCTGATTTGAGGGTGGAAAGCAACCCTTCCAATGGGAAAGTTCGATGGAGGAAGGGAGAGAGAGATGGAAAGTCAGTGCCAAGGCTCCCTTGCTGCGCAGCCTCCTCGAACGCGTGTTTTCCAGGTGCGGTCATCCCCAGGGCTGTTCCTCCTCCTTTATCACCGCGCAGAGCAGTGCCCCGGCCGACAACGCACTGAGCTGCCCCGTCCTGGCTCGCGGCAGAGGGGAGAAGGGAAATGTGTTCTGAGGTCCCGGAGCAGGTGCGGTTGCATGCTGCTATACGCCGGTTCCTACTTGGTTTAGTGGAGGAGCTGAGTCTGACAGCAAATATATTTCCAATATATTTCCAATATATTTTCACAATTTCTTCAAGATTTTAAAGTGCAGTCAGCCTTGAGATTGCAGAGCTTTTTTCTCCTCCTCTGCCATCAAAAGATACTGTTTAGGGATGAAATTAATCTTTTACTTGAGGTTTGTCTGCTGAAGAGATTAGGTCAAACTTTCTGTATTTTAAAGGAAAACTCCTGAAATGATGGAGTCGCTTCGCTTGGGCAGGCTGAGAGCAGAATCTAACCCATCTATTTTTGAAAGGAAGCAAAACTGTAATGTCCAAACACCTTAGGGTTGGTATTATACGTTGTATTTGAGATTCCCAGGAAACCTGGGCTGATCCCACATCATGGTACAACTGGGGACTTATCCCATTGATTTAAGAGGTCTCCTTGCGGGAAAGCCTGAAAGACTGATCTTAAAGAAAGGCACTGCGCCCTATCAGCAGCGTAACGACATCAGCTGCTGCAGCTCAAAGCTCCGATATTCAAGTTGTGGAAGTGCAATCTCGAAAAGGAGGGCACATCCTGTTTTGTCCTAAAGATTTCCACTGGGATGTTAAGATTGTATCATCCCCTGCTTTCCTGTATTAGCAATTCTCCAGATGGTTCAGGAGTAGCACTTCTTAGCAAGAGGTAAGTTGCTGGCTGCCCAGTCAGAGGCAAAAAAGGATGGGAGACGTTACGCTTGGGTGCTTGGTTGTGACTGCAGATGGGCTTCCAGGGATTCTCTGCCTGGGGGTCCTTGAAAAGGAGTCAGGAGCAGCAGGATCCTGTTGTCAGCACCCTGGATCCAAACTTGGAGTTTCAAGTGTCCATCATCCCTTCTTGTTGCTGAATACTTGTTGGAGAAACTGAGGGGGTCAGATGAGGAGAATCTCACTTCCAGCCCCACAGTCTGTCCTTGTGTTGACCAATGAATAATGTGATGTGAGACACTTTCTCTAATGAGTGGTGACACCTTTGTCTCCTGTATCTGTGCGCTCTTGTGTTGTGGTCCTACAGTCTCCCGCACTAAGCACCCTGCTGTTAGTTTTTCACCTGAAGATCTTTTAAGCCAGGCTGGTGGCTACGGTGGTGCTCGAGTAGCCAAGAGAGCTTGCAAAGACGAACTCTAATAGCCGTGTCCTACTTGTGGTTAAAGGCTGAGTGCAGCGTGTGTTCGCAGATCGGTGCCGGAGCAACGTTGTGTAAGTAATGATCTGCTTTAATGAGAGTTGTACCTACACTGATGCATGTTTAACAGCTGTGTGAGCACAGTCGTTATTTGCAGAAGGAAAATGTGACTTCTAAACCTTCTTGTTTCAGTTTTACATCTAAAAACCACAGGTAATGAATCCAGTATTCTAATCTGTGATTATTCGAGGCCATAGACAAAAAAATTGATATTGATTTCTTAAAAAAAACATAAGACCTGACTTTTTTAAACCTTAAAATTTTACATTGATTTGTTTTTTTTAAACCGTTGATTTTTTTCATTAAACCTGATTTTTGCTATTCATGTTTTGGGTTCCTGTCTTAATGCTGCCTGCTCTTCTAGAACATAGGACTGACTGGGTGATTTTCATGTGCTTAAAGCAGTTAGGGCTCAACTTGAAGTGGCAATCAGAGGACTGTTTCTAGGCCCACGGAGGAGGTGTGAGGACACCAGCCTCTCCCAGCAGGTGTGGGAGGCTGCAGGTGACCAGACGAGCTGGAAGATGGACGTGGACCACAGAGGTGGCAGGTTTTGTAGGCTGGCTGCTCTGCGGCCACGCATCATCACCACGTGGGTTTGCCAGCTGGCAGTCACTGTGACATCTGTGTGGATTGTGTAGGGAGGAGAACGGACTGAACTATTTTTCTGCCAGGAAGTGTGGTTTCATTGAAATCAAACTGTTCCACAGGAGCTCATCCAGTTTGATGACATCCTCAGTGGGTTTTTAGTAAGAATGGTGCAGATGATCTTCTTTTTTTGTCTAATATGAAAGCCAGAGACAGGATACTTTATCTTATTTTTATGGGGTGCTATTGGGATGTGAAATGGTGTCCAAAAAACATTTTCATGAAGACCGTACCTGTAGACTTTTTGCAGTGCCTGCTCAGGGACCTGCCATAGGGCTTGATGTCCTACAAACCTGCTGGAGGAGCAAGACAGCCTCAGGTCTCAGTCAGCAAGTCCTAGCTCTGATGAGGAGGGGCAGAGGATGAGCTTTACTTCTTAATTTTTACTAGACAGCTTTAGTTGTTTCTTAATTTTTCTTAATTTCTTTCAGTTGTTTCTTAAAATTTCTTTTTTTTTTTTTTTTTTACTTGAAAGAAAGGAAATCAGCAAGTAG
Source organism: Eurypyga helias (assembly GCF_000690775.1). Classification (NCBI taxonomy): domain Eukaryota; kingdom Metazoa; phylum Chordata; class Aves; order Eurypygiformes; family Eurypygidae; genus Eurypyga; species Eurypyga helias. The sequence goes on along the minus strand of NW_010243348.1, from coordinate 55,254 downwards.
ATAAAAATCAGGGGAGAAAGAGACAAGAATCATGAAGGATGAGTAGGGGCATGCAACACTGATTACATAGAATCATAGAATAGTTTGGGTTGGAAGGGACCTTAAAGACCATCCAGTTCCAACCTCCTGCCATGGGCAGGGACACCTTCCACTAGACCAGGTTGCTCAAAGCCTCATCCAGCCTGGCCTTGAACCCTTCCAGGGATGGGGCATCCACAGCTTCTCTGGGCAACCTGTTCCACTGCCTCACCACCCTCTCCGTGACGAACTTCTTCCTGACATCTAATCTAACCCTCCCCACTTTCAATTTAAACCTGTTACCCCTTGTCCTGTCACTACAGGCCCTTGTAAAAAGTCCCCTCTCAGCTTCCTTGTTGGCGCCTTCAGTTACTGGAAGGTGCAATAAGGTTTCCCTGGAGCCTTCTCTTCTCCAGGCTGAACAAGCCCAGTTCTTGCAGCCTTTCTTCATACATCCAAGGAAAAAGTAAGTATTGTTTTTGCAAAAGGCAGCCCGGCCTCACAATCATATGGGAGTTCTTGGAAGAAGTTGGGAAGCATGTGGATGAGAAGCACCTAGTTGGTGTAGACTGCTTGGATTTCTGAAAGGTTGTCAGTATCCCTCGTGGGGGGGATTTTAAGGAAACTTAACAGTCCTGAGTTAAGGAGGAGGTTCCTTGCATGAATAAATAATTGTCTAAAAGGTGAAATGCAGGGAGAAAGTGGATGGTGAGTTAGTGTGTGGAAGAGACATCAGTGTTGCTCTTGACAAGGGCTGGGATACGTGGGGTTCAGTATACCCCTAACAAACTAGAAAAGATTTACATAGTGAAGTGGTGCTATGTGCAGGGGAAACAAAGTTTAATCGGGGCATGAAGGATATGGCCTCACTCAAAGAATTGCAGAAAACCTTTGATGAGGCTTATTGAGCATTGAAATGGAAGAAGAAATTAAACTGTGAAGTGATGGACTTAGTGGAAGATGGGGCCTAATTTCCTTATTTCATCCTATTTTCCTATCTAAAGCAGAGGGCTCTGATCTGACTGTTACTGCTCAGGAATGACATCTTTGGATGGCGATAGGCAGTTCTGTGGAAAGGTCAGCTCAGTGCTAAGTGCCAATCAAAAGCAGCAAACCACGTTAGGGATTGTTATGAAAAGGAAGCAGGACAAAACAGAGAACATAATTATGCCCTGATATGAATCCACAGTGCATTTACCTTTCAGATACTGCAGTTTTGGTCCAGGCTTAAAAGAGCGGGAGGGATGGCCAGGGGACCACAACTGTTTCTGTATGAGGAACAAGCAAGTTGGCCAAGGCTCCTCAACCTAACCAAGAGATGATGAGCGGCCTGGGGAACGTGACAGGAATTAAAGAGCTCACTGGCGGTACTGAGAGAGTGGATGGGGATGGCTTGCATAATATCTCTTCCAATACCAGGAGGACCAGAGGGCACCAAGTGAAACCAGCTAGTGGTGGGCTCAAAACAAACAGGAAGAGGTGTTTTTTCACATGGTGCACAGCTGAGCTGTGGAAATTATTGCTATAAAAGGTCATGAATGCGGATAGTTTGAGCCAAAGGGGAAACAGGACAACTCTGTGACTTAGAAGTCCTTGAAACCATCTTTGGAAGTAATTCTGGATCATTGGCTGCTGGAAGAGAAAACAGGCATTGGGGAAATTTTGCTATATGCTGCCTCATTCATATAATCCTTTGAAGGCAAAGCTTGGCCACCATGAGATAAGGCATGTGGGACTACATGGAAGTTTATCCCAACCTATTCTCACTCTGCGCTTAGTAGTGATGCCCTGGGGATGTGGGATCGACCTGAGGGTACTGTGGAAGTGGAACCCAGTCACAGGAGAAGCAGTGGTGTTCAGATGTAACAATTTGATGTCTAGAAACATTTGTATAAGTTCCTTTTCCCCACGTTTTGCCTTTGTGTTCGTGTTAGCCACAGCAGTGAATTCTGAACTGCCAGAATTCTGCAGTGCGTTGGTCCCACCTTCCCAGGCACCTGTCACACCACTTGGTCGAAGGCTGGGAACTGAGCTGTGGACACAAGCATGTGAATTTCCTTGACTTAAGAGTCCCCTGTTACAGAGTTGGGAATATCCTCTCCCAGCTGGGGACAGAAGGGGACACGAGTCTGAGGTCACTGCTGCACCCCAGGTGCCTCAATTACTCACCTACTTGCATTGTGCTCCCTGCGTGGTTGCTGGCAGCTCTGCACGGCCATTCAGATTTAGGATGGAGCTGCCCACCATGGTAGTAAAAAGCTCTTCATTTCAGAGCCTAAAACAGTTCCAGGACAACCCAGGGCAGAGCATGTACTGAACAGGGGATTACGAAAGCAGCCAGCCTGGGCGAGCAAACTCACCTGGTCTGTGGGTGGCAAAGATGATGGTGTATTTTGTGGACGTGGCATGCTGCTCAGCGGGATTAAGCAGAGCTGCTTTAATTCTGGATTTCAGTTGCTCACTTGTCCTCTCTCTGCTCTCAGTACCTTTTTTTTTTTTTTGCCACCACACTTCACCTGATGATGCATTTTTGTTCACAGGAGGGCTTTTAATTGCCATGAAAGACTTCAGCCAGCGCTGCATATTTATTCTTACCCTCGGGATTTCAGACACTTCTAACGGAATGATAACCATGGGACAGTGATGGCACAGGCGCAGCAGGGTGTGTGGATTTTTCTTGAAGTAAATGCAGCATAAACATTATTTCTGTATTATTTCCTTTCCTACACCTACAAGTCGTGCATTAAAGTCCTATTTTTTTTTTCTCCTTTCCTCTCTTTCAGATTTTAACAGTGGGAAGATGCTGATGGACAAAAATGAAACTTGGGTCTCTAATTTCTCCTCTGCTGCCTCCTCCTTTGTGAAAGGAGGAGGCAACTGGGCAGGCATCGGTGTCCAGGAGGTGGTCATCGGGCTGATACTAACTCTCATTGACTTGATCACACTCTTGGGAAATACGATAGTCTTCATCTGCCCGGTGGTGGAAAAGAGGCTGCGCACTGTCACCTATATGTTTATCATGTCCTTAGCCACGGCGGATTTCCTTGTAGCTTGTCTGGTCATGCCCTTCAGGTAAGAAGTGTTCGTAAGGTAAGGTCAGACGGCAGTGTGTGTGTGTGTGATGCCATCTCGCCGAGCTCAGCAGGGCTGGCTTGAAGTTCACACATGATGCTTAGGGCTGGGCTCTGCAAAGAGCTGAACTGTGGGTCAGTGACTGCATGTGCTTCTGTGCCTCAGTTTCCCCACTCTTTCTAATGGGTTTGGTTATAATGAATGGAGACTTCCCGAGGATATTTTTCCTGTTGGCTATAGGGGGGCTCTGGCCGCTGGTCTGAACTAGATATCCAGCTTTTCAGATGGCTCCAGTGCGATGAGTCCCCTCTTCCAGGACTAGCTCTGCATTGTACATGGCGACAACATCATTGCTAAATGATTTTTTCACGCTCTGAGTGTTTGGGGAATGTGAGATAGGGACTGTCACTGGTGTGTCAGCATGAACTGTAATGACTGCATTGATCCTATGTAGAACAAACCGTGGAGTATGTTTTTCCCTTATTTTTCTTAGTGAAGATGACTGTTGAAATCAGCGGAGTTAAAGTCCGTGCTTTCGATTATACGCTGCTTTAACCTTATCTTTTATTTTCTGGTAGTGGAAGAAGTAGAAAAGATCCTTACTAGTGTAAGGAGATGAATGATTTCCTATTACTGAAATCGAAAGGCTGTAGCAGAGATGTTATTCTTCATATTCTTTGTGGAACACAGAATTTTGGTTGTTCCTGTCAGGTCAGACAACTTATCGATGGAGTTCATGGGGAAGGCAGGTGACCTTGCAGAATAAATCTTTTGCCTGCATAAACAGATGAGAAGAACTGTCATCTGCAGTGGGATAATGAATGGGATTCACTGTGCTCGGGGGAACTGTTTTGCCCTGTTACCTGCCTGCACTCCCCATCGATAACTGGCAGTGTTGACATGGGGATGAAGGCCATCTCCCCCCTCTCTGTGTAAATGTAAGGATTTTATTTTAGTATAAGTAGGGTAGATTAGGCTCACCCTTTATTTAATGGAGGAAGAGGCAGTTCAGAGGTGCCTCTGCATGAGTTGTGTATTATAGGAGCTTCACTACTTGGCTAAAACATAGTAAATCAAATCCAGAAACCAGTTTACTTGTAGGTTCTGGCTGTCCTGTGCTCCCTCTGCCGGGTGCTACAGGCACCTGCCCAAGAGGCTGGGATTGCAGCTTGGCTGACAATGATCTAACCTCTCCTACCCTATTAAAGTCGTTGGGAGTGAGGGTAGTGACTTAACCAGGAGATTGGTATTGCTGATAGTGCAGGTTTTGCTCTATGCTGGAGAAAGATGGGATTGTGGAAGTGGCTCTTTGCCATCAGGGGGTGGGAAGGGTGTTCAGGCTGGCTGATCTTGTTCCCTGAGGATCGCCAGCAGCTCTGAGCAGGTGTGGGGTTGAGGACCTGGCTGAGGTGGCTGCAGCAGTCTGGCTGTCCACTGCATTCCCTATTTCCAGCTCTCTGTCAGGCTAAACTGAGCTGGAGCTGGGCTGCAGCTGGGGATGGTGGAGTGTGCAGGGCCTGAGCTGGGCCTGCCTGCGAAAAAACGAGGTTCCCCTGCCCTGCCTGGAGGGGATGCAGAAACAATCCGTGTGCTCCTGTCAACAGTAGCACGGGCTATTTTTTTTTCCCAGAGAGAAGCTCTAATGTTTCCCACTGCATGGGCACTGTAACAAAACACGGCAGATCACTTCAGCCTCCTAGAAAGAGAAAAACTGTGTGTCAGAGGTCAAAGATTAGCTAAAGCAACAATCTTCCTCCTACCTGGCATTTCCCTGGGCTACTGTTTTCCTTTCTGTGTTCCTGTTAATCCTAGAAATGGGCAGTTTTCATCCCAGTGCCACCCAAGTGTCTCAAGAGCTCTTCTCTGGGAGTTCACCATATCGCCTGCTCTCTCACCCACTCCAAACATCCCTCCAGGAGATCACCTTCTCCGTTACCCCCATCTTTACCCAGCAATGGCAGCACCCCCTTTGCTCACAGAAGACAAAAGCTGATCAACTCCTGTTTTGGAGTGAGTTCCAGATGATAATCTCTATCACTGCTTCCTCTCGGATTTTATCTGTTGTCTGCTTGATGACTCCTCTGGTGACTCCACGTTCTGCTTGTGCTTGGCAGTATCTGTCTTCCATTGCCTCTCTTGGGCATTTCCAGTTACCCAGCATCCTTGTTACGTCTGCCTCCCACCTACTGACACGGTATTTGTGATCTGGGTGATGGGAGGGAGTGGTACCAAAAAGCGAAGGCAGGTAGGTGTCTTGGCAGCTGTGATTTCCCCCTGTGAGACTGATAGCATCCCTTGTAACTGGAGTTAAGATCTCTTCCTTGGCAAGGGAAACAAGGGAATTTTGAACTAGGTTTTGCTCAGTTAGGAATGCAAAGGGCAAGGAAATTGGACAATTCCTACTTTTAGGCTCCCAGGAAAGCATGGAAGGAATGAGAGGAAGCAGCTGAAAATATGTTTCATTTTGGAAATCTGTTGATTCTCACACCCAAAAAACAGAGAAAGGAGAAGGGGCCAACGGGGATGAGGAGGGGACCACAGATGTGAAGAATATGAGGGCAGGGGAAGGATCGTAGAACCATAGAGTAGTGTGAGTTGGAAGGGACATTTAAAGGTCTCTAGTCCAACCCCCCTGCAATGAGCAGGGACATCTTCAACCAGATCAGGTTGCTCAGAGCCCCATCCAACCTGACCTTGAATGTTTCCAGGGATGGGGCATCTACCACCTCACTGGGAAACCTGTGCCAGGGCTTCACCACCCTCCTCATGAAAAATTTCTTCCTTACATCTAGTCTGAATCTGCCCTCTTTTAGTTTAAAACCATTACCCCTTGTCCTGTCAAAGGATGGTAGAGGGAATTACAAGGGGAGAAGGATTTCTGTGAAAACCAATGGCTTCACTATGCAGCCAGAGAAAATAGGCCACCCAGGAGAGTGATGTCTTATTTAACAAAAAAACAGAATGATGAAGGGCAGCCAAGAACAGAGTCCAGTTGATGCTCTGTCACCCTCCTGAATGCCCTGGCGTCACCTGGTGTGAAGTCTTGCTGGCTCTCGGTGGGCCACATGGTGCCAAACGGACCCTGCTGGGTCCTTCAGGTGTTGTTTGGCCCTGCTGATGGGGTGGCTGTTGGTCCACATCTTCCCCACTGTCTCAGCTTCAGATCTATATTGCTCTTTTGGATTGCAGTTTGCTCCTCAGTGGCCATGTTAGCATATGCCAAACAGAAGGGAAAAAAAATTACCTTAGGAGCCAGTTTGGCTCAGGAAAAAGAGGTTTTGTGATAAGAAAAACAAGGTTGTCGCCTGGTGCCTTAATTTCATAAGTGTAAGACTTCTGTTTTGTTCCTGTTTTGTTTACAGGAGCAGTTTATCTGTGCTTAGCTTGTTGTCTAGATACTCCAGCCAACCCAGTCGTTTCCAGGCTGAGTATTTCCAGCTACTCTTTCCTTTAGCAAGTGTAAGCACGACACAGAGGTGACTTCACTTCTGCTCATACTGTGCATTACTTTGGGCTTTTAGTATTCCTTTTTAACCAGCATAATTTCCCAGCTGCAGAGACCTTTTATGTCAGGGAAGAGGGAACAGGTATCCACTACCCTGTGCTGTGAGAACACCTGGTAGGCCAGATACGTGCTGATGAGAGCTGGGTACCTGCTCAGCTGGGCTCTCTGAGCAGGGACGTTCATGAGAGCAGCACGGTCTGCTTTGGGAAGGCCATGGTACTCACACCACAGGCTTTGCAGCATCTCTGGGGATAAGGAGAGCTTCTGAGGAGTGTCATCAATGAACCCAAGTCCATTACTGGAACTGTACTTCGACTTCTGTGTGTCTCCTTTCCCCATCTTAAGAAGAGCCATGAAATCTTTCCAAGTGTGCGTGGCAGGACCCTCTGTGCTGCCCATGTGGAGTCCACCACAGTGTGGGGTCAAGTTCTGCTGTAAATTAACATTTGCTTGAATTTTTGCATAGCACCCCCCATAACAAAAAGCTGCCGAGGGCTGGGACCCTTCAGCAGCACTGTTGTGCTCCAGAACAAACTTCCCAAGTCGTTTTAATGAATTATGGCTAATTATGTGCAGAGCAGGGGTTGGTCTCTAACTCCTCTGACATCAAGCTGACCCTCCCTGCCCTCGCCGGGTGGCAGAGCCCACCTGAGCACAGAGCAGCGCAGCAGCCCAGTGTTCACTGTGTTTGACCAGCAAGCTGTGAAGTTAGAGGATAATTAAAGCTTTTCAGGACTAGGTAGTTACTCAGCCTTTCACATCAAATTCACACACAATGATTATTTCAGCAGCTCCCCAGGAGTTGCCGAAAGCTGGTGAAAGAAAGAGGAAGCAAATGGCATCTAGTTGGATGCTATAGAAACATGCATCAGCCTTCCTACAGCTGCCATATGTTCCTTCCTTCACTGCTCACTTCTTACAGGCCTCACTTGACTTTGTTAGGAATAATTTTGGCATAATGTCTGCTCTCTGCTGGTGTGTTTACCTCACTGAGGCGTTTGTAAGCTACATAATGTACCAGGCACGTGCGCCTCCTCCTAGGATTTTTTTCTTTTTAACCAAGAGTTGAAATCCTTTAATTTTGAAGCATGAAACCAGATGAAAATAAGTTTCCTGGAGGAGGGAAGGTCTTCCATGCCCCAGGAATCTGGGAGAATTCATAAAATCCCATGTTTCATAGGGCACTGGAAAAGCTGTGATAAACAAAGGGGTGCAGATGTAAATTTGGGGAGTTCTGGGGGGCAAGGCACCTGCTTGTAACAGAGTACAGGCAAGGAGCAGAGCTTTGGTCGTCTTCACCTGTGCCCCATCTGTGGGTTATTGCCTCGGGTTGCATTTTGAGGATGAATCCCCTCTGTCTAACTGAGCCTCCCTACACTGCACACCCACCTTTACTACCTCCTCGTTAAAATAGGGTGTTACCTCAGCGGAGTCTTGAAGACAGGCATGAAATCGGTCCTTCTAGCTTTGGTTTCTACCTGTTTTCTCTGGCAGTATCATCTACGAGGTGACGGGGATGTGGTTGTTCGGGAAGCTGTTCTGCAAAGTCTGGATCTCCTTTGACGTCATGTTCTGCACCGCATCCATCGTCACATTGTGCTTCATTAGCCTGGACAGATACTGCTCCGTGGTAACCCCGTACCACTATTCAAAAAGGATGTCCCGTGGCAGGTGAGTGGGGGGGGACACCGCAGGGTGGGGAAAGCTGAGGATGGGCGGAGAGGATGCTGCAGCTGCTTTACAAGGTGGAGTCAGGATCTTTTAGGGATGTTCTTCCCATGGCAGCTCTTGCAGCGTACGATTTGCGGAGCACAGGCGGTCACCAAACCGAGGAGGGGGCTGCGCAGCGTGCCGTGTCGCAGAGCAAGCACTGCAGTGGTACTGAAGATCTGGCGTGCTCCATCCCTATTGCTCCTTAGAGGATGTTAACGGCCAGACGTTAAAGTTGAAACCAAATAGAAAAATCTAACATGCTGTTTTGTTAAATATTAACAAAAACCCTCTGTGAAACCTTTCCTCTTTTTTTTTCAGCCAGCTCTGAGCATCCCTTACACTGACCCCAGTTCTGTAAAGCAGAGACCCAATTACCCAGTCGTTAAGAGATGTTCACGTAAGGACTTGTTGTACCCCTGCTTTTTGCCTGCTCGGCCCCTACTCCAAGCCCTGCGGGACTGCTGCGCGGTGATATCCCACACAGGTTACCATGGGGATTGAATCGTACTGGATGTTCTCAACTCAAAATAACTCAGGCCCTCTCTTCCATCCTCATTTCCTCCCTTTCACAGATGTATCGTGATGACCTGCACGGTCTGGGTTTACTCCTCCCTCATTTCCTTCCTTCCCGTCATGCAAGGCTGGAACGAGATCCCCGGGGTGGACTTCGACGCAGCCAGAGAATGCATCTTCGTCACCAACTGGATTTTTGCCATCGTGGCTTCTGCTCTGGCGTTTTTTGTCCCCTTCATGGTCATGTGCAGCATGTACTTCTTCATCTACCGAGCTTCACGGCTCAAGGCCACTCGCATCATGTCTCAGGCCCTGGAGATTCACTACCACCCCAACAGCAAGCGGCAGAACCACCTGCAGCTGGAGAACAAAGCCACGCGGACCATCAGCATCATCATTTCAGTCTTTGTGCTGTGCTGGCTGCCGTACTTCGTCCTGAACGTTTGGCTCGCTGCCAGAGGCACCGACTCCACCAGCACCGTCTTGGTGGACGCCTTCAAGATCATCACTTGGTTAGGGTACTGCAACTCCACCATCAACCCAATGCTCTACGCTTTCCTGAACCGAGACTTCCAACGGGCCCTGAAGAAGCTTCTCGTTTGCAGGCACAGGTCTCAGGTGGACATCGGAGAAGACATGGTCTCCATAGCCACGTTTTCCAAGACTGCTCCAGACCTGGAATATAGCATGATGGTGCCAGTGCCCAATGGTGCCCTGAAGGGCAAACCCAAGTAATAGGGACGCAGAATTAGTTGCTGGAGGTGGTGGTACAAAAGTGCCAGAGCATCCTGATGGAAAAATAATGGGTAGGAAAAGAGGGGAAGGAAGGGCTGGAAGAGAACAGCTGGGGGCATACCACAAAGATGCATTACTTCCTCTTCCACAATTTTATGAATGAGGAATTTGATATTTTAGGGGCAATTTGTTGTAGCTAACAGAGCTAATTCCTTCCTGGGTAATTATTTTTTTAATGAGCATTTCCTAAGACAAATTTAATCTTTGTGCTGGGGAAAAAATATCCGTATGATAATGTGAACTTGTGTACATCCTGGTGATCTGCAGCTTCAGATGGGACAGTGTTTCCTTCTCACCAAGCTACCGTAGCCCTCATCCTGCAGCTTACATCACAGCTTCGACCAGTTTTGGTAACTCCACGGGCGTCAGTCTGCGTATGGGAGCTGGCTAGAGGGGGTGATCAGGGAGCAGCGGTTGCGTCTTTACACGGGCAGCAGCACACGGCCCAGCTGCTTGTGCTCTCCACGATCAGGGCTGATGCTCAGGGCTCAACTCGCTTCTGAAATACCGAGAGGTTCGGAGCTTTCCAGTTTCAGCCCTGGAGTTTAACGCTACAGAAGGGGTTCAGCGGGTAGGAGAAACGCTCTACATGGATGTTGTGGCTACTGTTCATTAAATCTAAAATCGTTGTTTCAGTGGCTTCCTCTGAATTATCGCTGAGTTTCCTTATTCGTTCCGTGAGGGAATAACCTATGTGACCAGACCCCAGGGACTGAGCAAGGCTGGCAGAAACATCTCTCTGTAGCACCGAGAGCACCCAGGGAGGTCAAAGGGGGCTCCAGGTGACGGATGCCAGCCAAACAGTGGATGTGAAGGGGAATTACTTCTTGCGTTTTGCACTTGTGGTCTCTGCCTTGATGCTGGGAGTGTAGCTACAGGGTACTGCTGGAGCACACAGCCATGAAAACAAGAAGATGATAAATGGGAATGGTTATTTTTACCATTCCCAAGTGCTTGTCTGGGCTTCAGATGGCATCGAAGAGGAGCACCTCCTCACGGGCGAGCCATGGAGCACCTCGCTGAAGGATTACCCCGAAAAGGCAGGACTGCAGCATCGTGAGTAAGAGCAGGAGCTGAGATCCCAGGACCACAGTTTTTCTGCAGCGGGGTCACGGGAGGGCTGGCGACCTCTCGGACTTCCCCGGCACAGTTCTGGTGAGGCCTCGCGCTGGTTTACGTGGGACAGTCACTGCCCTCACAAAGTGCTCAGACTGCTCTTCTGGGGACATGAAACACCTCAGGAACGGTTTCTAAAGTGGCTTTGTATGAGTGCTCAGTCACCTGGGACAGGCAAGGCTGCTGCAGCCTGGGAAGTAGGGCAAACACAGCAGAAAGATACCCAGGCTAACATGTTCTGCGAAACTACTGGAGTGAGGCACTCAGAGGGGGGAAGAATGTCACTTTGCTAATAAATAAAAGGAGTTAGTGAAAGTCCCGAGTCATTCTGCTCTTCCAGCTCAAAGGTAGCAAGAGGACTGCCCTCAGAGGTGTAGCAAAAAGCAAGTAGCTACTGCCTGGAGCAGCTCAGCTACTGGAGCCACCCGTACAAGGGTTAGTTCTCCCTCATGAGCCTGGTAGAAGAAAGAGCCGTGACTTGGGGACACAACACTCGTCATCCTGTCGTGTGACCCTTCATGGCATGTGTTAGCTCTCCCAGCTCCGACAATGCCAGTAACAACACGGAAGCGGTAAGGACACCCAACCCTGCCCTTATTCTGGGGGAAGCATACAGGTCTGGTGGGCACAAAGGTCGTTCACTTTGATTGTGGGGGGACTGAGAGATAGGCAACACCCTCTGCAAGAGCAGGCTGTTTAAGCCTGTAAACTAGGAAAGCACATTTATACAGAAACACTTCTAACAGTGGAAGAATTATCCCTTCTTCCCTCTCTGACAGTTGGGAGATTGCCTCCATAATCCACTCAGTTCAGGAGGGCTCAATTCCCGTTCTCTTGCAAACAGCATCTCACTTCTTAAGCGGCACGTTCACCTTGCATCATCACGTGTGCCGCGGCAAGCATGAGACAGGAGAGCAATGCAAGTGACAGAAACGCAGCGCCCGTCCTCCCGCTCCAGCTGCAGCAAGCTCCGATGCGGGCTTCCAACAGAAGCAACTACTAGTGGTCTGGGTTTTTTTAATAAATAAAAAAAGTTTATTAAATCATTTAGACTTGAAAGAAGTCACAATAATTAATGCACTCAACAATTACAGCAAGTGCATTCTGTACACCACCAACCCAAATGGATTGATCCTGTATTTTATAAATAAAAATTAACATATTTACAGTGAGAAATAAAAGCATGGCATTAGGCAGTTAAATTAGCAGATTACACAAATGCCTACCAGTTGATGTTTTTAAAAAGTAGCAATCTACAAGATTACATACGACACGTATGACTTCATTAGGTTTAACTTTTCATAATCACAACAGTTTCGTACATAATTTTTACTATGGCTCTTCCAACCACTGCCTATAAACCCCCCCTTTTTACTGGCAAAAAGCTCTTTTTCCTTCTCTAGGTTTATCGGTATAAAATGCATTCCCTAAGATCTACCATAGTGCAGAAGTATGAAATGATTTCCTCTAATGACTGGCTATGGAGAGTGACAGTATGTACAACTGTGGTACTTTTTTGCTTTAAAAATAGTGCAGATTCCCAGTTTACCACCAGGGACAAAAATGGAGTCATAGTTCATTTCAAAATCATCTTCACCAAAGAGCAAGTGATCCAGATAGATACTCACTAGGCTTAGAGACTGTAATTTGCTCTATAAAAATACAGTATTTTAATTCTATTTACATGTTACAGATCTCTCACTTACCCAGCAAGCTGAACGTTTACAAGCTTCAAAAAAAACCCAACAAACCCCCAAAAGACAATAATGGAGCACAACATCGGTAAGCGCAGTAGCTGGACCCATCCGCCTAGGAGAGTTAAGGTAAGAGAAATGGAATGTGAAAAGCGTGGTTACTGGTTTTCGTTGGCTGTCAAAGTAACATGTCTTATACATGAAAGATGGCAAAAAACGTTTAAGTAAACTAGTTCCAAGATAAACATTCTGCATCACAGGATCCTTCTGCTGAACAATCCCTGTAAAACCTGCCGAGTGGAAGAAGTGATCCTGAGGATAATTATTTGCTTGGTTGTCTGGAATGCTTATTTCCTGATAAACTCATTGTCCGTGACCTCTGCCTAAGCACTGGTTTTGGTGGGAGTTCCAAGTCTTCAAATACAGGATTTTCTATGATTGCTGCAGCCTCTGGTCTTTCAGTGGGACTTGGAGAGAGCATGCCCTTCACCATGGTGTACTGAAAGAAAACATGACATGTGCTACATGAACCAAGTGATAAATTCTTTCTTTCTTGATGTTCTGACTTTAACTGTGGCTATATGAACAAGTAGGAAATGTCCCCAATTGATTTCTGATTAATCTGGGTATTAGTGTTTTGGCACAGTGGTTAGAAGTGCATTAAACATTTGAAAATGTATCACTGTGCATCCATTAAACTACCTTTACTGTCAAGGGCTACAATCAATTTGGCAAATCAAATCTGACCCAAGATTCAATAGAGTTCTAAAACCTTGACATTATTTGCAATCAAAATAATTTAAAAAATATGAAGTATAATTTATTACTAACTTTTAGCTTCATGTTCAATCCATGCAGTAATTTTTCACAGTGAATTAGAGGTTTCCCTTTAAATATACAGGTAGTTTGAATATTTGCCTCAATTTTAATCAGAATTAGTGTCCTGCTCCAGCTGAGCACAGCATAGCACGTTCCCCTGAGGAGCCTGTGGCTGAAAAGCAAGAGAGCCTAAGCCTCATTTAGCTTGGTAGCCTGAAGCTCCCATGAAAAACTGAAAGCATCTCAGCGTTTTATTGGAGAGGTTTTGTACATCCCCTCCTCTTTATCTGCCACCGTGTCGCTGTAAGGATCTGCCTAACAAGCACGCAGCACCATTTGCTCATACGGCTTCCCGCTTGAGAACCCCAGTTCCTGAAGCGGGATTCCCATACAGCCATGGTGCTACCCAGAGCCTCCCCTTTACCTGTCTAGAACTCTGCACTTTCTCTCTGTGAATATGGATTTGTTGCAAGAAATCACGTCAGGATGAGTGTGAAATGGAATGACAGCAAGTGACAAAGGGAAGCCAGGTAACCTTGTATAGTTACTGGGGGTAAACTGTGTGACAGAAGTATCATCATCCACACTACAATGAGGGTATAGCTTTGAAGCATAGAAAAGTACAGGGATAAAGAAATGCACCTCAATAACATGAAAGCTATGCTTTTTTTCTCCACTTTTATCTGCAAAGCAATTGGAAAGCAAAGAAAAAAAGCTACCATTATTAAAGAAAAAGCTACAATTAACAGCATCAGATATACTTACCTCTTGTGCATATTTCTGAGTGAACAACGGTGGAAAATTCAAATTTCTAACATCACTTAAGGTCTGCAAAAAATATTTAAAAAAAAAAAGTGTATAGTTTCCAAAATAATATTATTCAGTAGTAATACTCTATTATTCCACAAAAAATATATAAACTTTGCAAACAAATCAGCCTGATTAAAAAATCTTGGTTTAAAGTCTTGCCTCAGTGGTTAAAAATAACAACATGCTTAAATGGGTGAGTTGCTGCTTCCCTAAGTATACAGCCTGCACTGGGAATCATGTTAGAAGAATAATTCTCTCTGCAGTTTTGAATCATCCAGATACACAAACTTGTACTTTTCTCACTTTGGCTCAACAAAGCCAGCAAATCTGGGCACGACCCAAAATCCCCAAGATCACCTACACCAGTATTAAGACACGTGAAATGACTGGCTTTGTCTAACAATGTAAGCGCTAGGCTTTAGTTAGTGTTTATGGTGTAACAAGCAGGTAGCTCGGCAGTTCACACTCTACTTCTGCGTCCTTGCAAGGTGGCTGCTCCCCTTCAGCGTTTCCTCCATAACAGGCACACCAGCTCCATCTAGTGACACTTTTTCCCATGTTCAGGCACACAATTATTCACAGCAGGCTACCTTATGACTTCAGGTTCTGTAATTTCCAGCAACCCTTGGCCCACTTTAGCATGTTCTTAGCGCAGATGGGCAATATTTAGCAATTTATTTATTTTAGGAGGGATCTCCTTTATAAAGGTTTGAGCACAAAATATAAGAACCCTGAAGTTAAAACAGAATTCAATTCATCATTACTCCTCCAAAAGTATAAATTGACCAGTTAATAGTGACGGGCAACAGTAAAACTCTGAGAGAACTGAGGTTTATGACTATGAAGTGCTTCAAAAAATTATTCTCCTTCTCTATCAATTCAGCCTGCATTTAGTGATCCGTTTTCAAACACCCAATTTGGAAATAAGGTGCGCTGCCGTAGACTGCTACCAGCCTGAGACAGAGGCAGGTCTCGCACTCCTCCTCTGAGGATTTTTCCAGCCTTTTGTCACAGATTCCTAGAATTTTCTGGGCTACCTGGTCAGGCAGAGCACGCTTTGCTCCAGCAAGCAGTGCTAATGCTTGGCTGATGCCAATGAAAACTTCAGCATAGCAACTCAGAAACACTACTGAAGTAGCTGAACTCCAGAACTTGACATACAGGGGTGGGGGTTTCTTTCTGATTTTGTCAAAAAGAGTAGAATGACAGTGAAAAATCATGGGAAATTAGGGCACTCCTTCTGCCCTCTTATGAAGTAAAGCATCAGAGTTAGATGTAATTTAGGGTTCACTCCGATTACTTGCTTTGCTCCTACACTTAGGACAGTAACTGGAAGGGGAAAGCTTGTAGTCGCTGCTGCAGGAGATCTGGAGCATCCAGCATTGCTCTGTATCGGGTATGTGTCTCAGTAAAATTGATTTTATTTAGGGAAACTGAAACTGGGTTCAGTACAAGGGGTTCAAATTAAGCACTGTCATTCCTCCTCTAGCCTACCATGAAAAGTCAGAGTGTGTTAAGCAAGAGAACACAACATCACCACAGGTGGTGTTCAGGATGTATTCTGGTATGGTTCAAGCTGCTTCTTCTATCTCTGCTAAAATCAATCCCTCTTCACATGAGAATTTAACCACCGCAATACAGATTTGTATATATAAAAATATATGTTTCAACCCTACCTATAAATGATAAATATAGGTTATGACTCTTTCTTTCCTACATAGGTCACTGGTCACCACAAAGAAGAGGAAAAACCTTTTCTGGCTGTAGTCCCTGTTCTCTATGAACTTGTTCCTGAGCCAGATGGATCTGACATGCATTCTAACAGCTGGGAAGAGTTGTTACACACCACCAAACCTCCCAGATTCACAGTGGGTGCAATGCCAGTCATCAGTTACTGGGAAGATTATGCTTGAAGCTGAGTGAGACGCACAGCTAAGACTTGCTACAGGAAAAGGAACGGCAATTTTTCACTAAGTGCATTTGGGTGAAAAAACACTGCAGATACAAATGAAGGAAGAAATTATCAAAAAAATGCACAGCATGGTTCCAGTTCCTGAATGAAAAACAAACCGGCAGGCTTAAAGTCACAAGCTATCTTTGTTGCTTGAGTTCTTGAATATCCTAGTTCAATAGTTTCTCTTACTTGGCTTGACAACAGAGGAGCTTTGTAAAGAAATTAAGGCCTCAATTCAACTGCACACATTAAGAAGACTGCAATTTATTTTCAGTGATTCAGGGGGTCTGTACAAGGCTGATAAAAAAGTTGTGCTCCTAATTGCAAGTTTTTTCAAAACTGAGAAGAATCTCTTCCAAGCGTTTCACCAAGAGAATAGCTATTTTAAACAAGTGATCAAACTGAGGACAGTCCAACACCATACATACCCTGACCCTCTCCATCTGCGTGCTGAAGGGATAAAGCAGCTCAAAGAGAATCAGTCCCAAAGAGAAGATATCCACCTTGTGCGAATAGGTGTTCCCACAGATCTGAAAATTGAAAATTAGGGTTACATTAATCAAGCTACTCACCGTATGTCAGTATGTACAACATAAACAACCCCCTTTCAAGTCAACATACAAAGTGATTAGCCCTGTGCCGTGCAGAGAACTCCAGGACAGGCACACTAGCAAACAATGAGTTTTGGGTGAGCAAGGTCCTGATCATCAGCTCCTCTTTGCAGACCCAACTGCAAAGTAAAATGTTTCAACTTCCACCTCATGTGCAGTAGTGTGTCCTTGCTCAATTGACTTGAGTATTATACAGCTGTCTTTCTACTACATTAAAAGCAAGATAAATGAATGCATCCAAGTACAAATCATTAGCCAATTTTTGCTGTAATAAATATATATAGTAAAATACTAATTTTGGACTTCAATTTAGCTTAAAACTCTACTTTGATGAGAAAGAATTTAAGTAACCTGTTTGCAACAATTTACTGGAAGGAGTGCCTGATCTTCGAGCTCCTGGGAATTCAGGTGTCTTCCAGGCACTGCCAGATACAGCTTTAGAGCAGAGAGCACAAACCTGTTCTGGGCTCATGTAGAGTTTGGTCCCTACTTGTCCTGTGTGCCTGGCATAAGCTGGCATTGGGGTAAGTACTGATTCCTCCTCCTCATCTTGGTCCATAGCTGTTACCAGTCCAAAATCCCCAACCTTTACTATGTCATCCATTGTGAAAAATATATTGGAAGGCTAAGAAAACAAAACAGGTGAAAAGAAAAAAATACATAAGTAATAAGTCTCTATGTTTCAGTAGATACAACATTTTGTTCTCATTCGGATAAGCCATGCTGTCAAGGGTAAAAATGCTCATTCAACGTCAGGTTAGCAGAACCAGCTAAGAATCTTTGCTATTCAGGGAACTCCTGCATTAACTTGTACCCTTCCCGACACTCGGACTGCTTATTCCTTGTCTTCCAGTAGAGGCTTACTAACACTACGTGAGTCTGATGAGTAACAGGCACAAAAGTCAACAGCTGCAGAGAACAGCACAGATAAGTTATCCATCTCTCCATCACATGGCAAATTCACACCAGATGCTGGAGTTCTGACTCTTAGTCTTTCTTATTCTAATCTCTGAGTGCTAGACACATTTGTCTTCTTATTAACCATCACGTAGTACGTCATCTTAATGTTAAATTATAGATAGGCTGGAAGCCTGGGAACAAAGTCTGCTTTTCAGTCTGCTGTGCAGTTTAACTGCGGGAACAGCTGTTTGCATAACAGAATTGAAAATTCATTTCTGATAGAAGCTTAAGAACTTTGCGATTCACAAGAGCAGCAACAGTGATGATCTGGCTTAACTCTCCTTTGCCAGGTACCACCATCCTTGCCTTAACCTCCTGATAGAAGGGACTGGACTGAGATGCTCCCTTGCTAATGGCACATATATATCATCAGATTTTTCAAGAGATTGGCATTCTGGCTGATAGAAAAGCACACACCAAATGAATGATTACTTCTTTGAAACGTGACCGCTCCACCTGAGTTACAAATAAAGACAGACACACAGTTTGGGGGGAAAAACAGACTGATCCTGCAAGGGGGCAGAAGCAGCAGGATTATGTACGGGGAGAGGGGGAAGGTGTGGTAAAAAGAGGCAGGTGGTGCTGGGCAAGTTCCTCTCAGAGCTCTTGGACCTTCAAGGCTGGGAGAACATGGTCCATGCTTTGTTGACATAAACCCTCGAACAGGAGGAAGCAGACAGATACAGGGCAATATTTTTCCACGAGATTAAAGGACTACAAAGCTGACCTATCTCAAAGTCCATCTGACTTCCTCAGTTAAAGACAAACCTGCCCTGTGCAACAGAGAAAGAGAGAAAAAATGCTGCTTCTTTTTTTAAGCAATGGACAGCTCTGAGATAAGCACTACAGAAACAGTTAGGTCTAACTTGTTAGGTCCACAGTGCACATATCCTGCCTCTGTAACTGCCTTCTGAGCCAGGTCTTACGTCCCACTCTATTTTCCTGTAACTAATGTTACACCCTTCAGAGTCATCACTCACTTAGTGCACAAAAGCTACTACCCTGCAAACCCACAGCATCTCCAGGCTCTCTCTGAGGCACTTAAACAGGACCCACCCTCTGACTGCACACCCATGTTGCCAAAAATCTTTTTGTATGAGAATTCTAATGCTGAGGACATAAAGAGGGATTTATATACCATTGCTTTGATCTCCATTTCCCTCCTCCTCCAACAAACACAAAAGTCAACAGATGCTAACAGAAAGTTTGACGTCTTGTACTTCTCTGGCTGAAAACAGACGGTCTCTGAATGGGCTGGCATTTGTTTCTACAGAAAAGGAGACTGGACGCTGTGCTACAGCCAACTGCAGCAGAAACAGGACATCAAACCCACATTTGAGAAAGAGGAAGTCTAAGGCAGAGGCACACAATTTTGATTTAAATCAGAAGAATACAACCACCCTCCAGTTTAGTTACCTTACCACCTGGACAAAGAAATTACGCTCCAGACTCTTCAATCAGAATAAGAATCCACTTTTTTTCATGGATATGACTAATCTACTCACATAGCTAGAGGACTCCTGTTTAAGTCAATTAATGCTGCAAAATGTATCGAAGCCTGTTCTCGCAGTTGTATGAAACTCATTGTTTCTTTTGAGCTGTCAAGCACAGCCAACAGCTTACCCTGGGAATAACAGTAAATCCACCTGACTGACTTCTGTCTCTGTACGTCATCTTCTTCAAAAGAATTTGAACTGTGACCTATTCACTTGCCTACCTAAATTCCTGCCATCTTGTCATTATGGTATCTCTGATAGCAGGAGCCTAATTACTGCATCTCAATGTGTGCTCTCAATTTAAATGTTTAAGAGATCTTGAATCTTTTAATCTGCATGCATAGAAATTCATTTTCACAAAGGTCAGTGAGTTTCTGTTGGTGACAATGGGAGCAAGAACTGGCCTTTACTATCAGCTAGCTCTGCCTCTAGCAAAGACAAAACAGCTTTGCAGGTGATTTGCTTGTTAGTGCTGGCACAAACTCAGCGCTGCATGACCAATCTCTTGGACAAATTACAAAATCAGGTGAGATCTGTTCCAAGGAACTTCTAAAAACTACAGAAAAACATTAAATATGCTGGCTGTTGTTTTGACCAAATTAATACATAACAGACAAATAAACTTCCAGGATCCAAGAATAACATCTGTACAGGCATGTGAAGTTTTCTGGTGAGGGAAGTTGTTTGTTCAGGGAAAGCCTTTCCAATTTGTTTATACCAAGTAAACAAAATTTCTTATTCAAATTGCTCCCAAAATTGAGCTTTCAAAATGTTCCAACAAAATGCTACACAACTGCTAATTAAGACTAATACAGCTTTAAGTGAAGGTCTACACAAGCTTTACTGAACAGTGATGTCAGTGAAGACTGCAGAGAGTCACAGCTGACAGTATTGTTAAGAAAGGTTATTAATTAACTTGTGTAGCAACATACTAGTATAGCCATTTAATTACTTTTCTGGTCAGTTTCTCAAGCACTAAAGATTTTTCAGATAACTGAATTCAAGGTAATTGCTTAATGCTCCTGGGGAAAAAAAACAGTCGGATGGGTTCACGAGTTTTTCTAACTCTGACATATCCTTTCGGTGTCACCGAATTTGAATCCCCTTTTACCGCCACACCTGAGGTGGAATTTTTATCTTTTGTTTCTACCGATACCAAATGTTTACCACCTGAGAAGCTACAACAACGGTTATAATCATTTCAGTATTTGCTCCACTGAGGTGGGTATAAATGCCTCCTCAAATAAGCAAAGAGAATCAGGAACTGCCTCTCCACCGTTTGGCAAAAGCAATCCATTTCTCAGAGCTTGTAACAACTTCAGCTGAGCACTTTAATTACATTCTGGTATTTGGCAAGACATACTGACACTGCCAGTGCTAAAAGTTACAGCAAGATCAGACACTAACATAGGATCAGAAGCAAAATGAAAGGTGCAAAAAGTTAACTGCTGACTGACTTCAGTTAACATTACACACCACAAGTAGAAACCACCTTTCCCACTCTTAACTGGCTGGATGTTATCAGATGTTAGAAAGATTATGAATCCTTCAGGAAGCTGTGTTATGACAGTTAGCATTTACTCAGAATTCAACTCCAGGACAGTTTACCTTTCAACCCTAGTGCAGTAATACTTCATTTTTACTTCCTCTAACCCAGAGTAACACTGCTGCTTTCAGGCAGTATTACTACCGAAAGAAGGAGGAAAACACACAAATTATCTGCTTCACTTCAAACGGTAAAACAGGTTCCAAATTAGGTTCCTTTGCCACACGGCCCAGCAATGAACAACCCTGTATGAAGAAGCTGAGCTACAAATGCCACAAAGCAAATGCAGCTGATCTGTGCCAGCTACAACTCCTCTTGCTGTAAGACAGACTTTAATTGCAATAATTTAATTGCATTTATTTACTGGATCACTGCACCTCCAGCTTATTGTACAGACGTTAACTCAGCTTTCATAACACCCGTGCTGAGGTCACTGAGAGTCACTGTTTTAGCAGGATTTGTCTCCAGTGTTGTACTGCTCTCATACACAAAAAACTTATACCAGTTTTTTACATTCATGATCTGTCAGTTTAAAGCAGAACTTGACACTAAGCTGAACAGTCTGATGCTGCTGTATTAGGAATCTGGAATAGCAGATACTCATATTTGTAATGCAAAGGAGGGACAGCTACCCTGTGATGCTGTTTGAGTCAGCCCATGTATTTCAGGAGTTTCGCAGCACCAGAGACTTTTGTACGATACCTTGGGCACAGATAATCTGTTATGGTATCTCCAAAGACACTCTCACTACTAAACCAGAAAACCTTTGCTTACAGAACACAGACAGTGAGATAATCAGTTACAACCAGAATTTGGAAAGTCGAGGCATTCAGTGATAATCATGCCAATAGATTAAAAAAAACCCCAACATGTCCTACAGCACCCTATGAATACAAACCTTGAGATCCCTGTGCATCAATCCTTTGCTGTGCAGAAAGTCAACCGCTTCGGCTATCTGCAGAAATATCTGCAGGCACTCTGTCCTTTCCCTCTCCTCTATCATGCACCTTCTGCTCATCCAGTCTTTAAGGTTCTCTTTCCGGCAGAGCTGCATCTGGATGTAAAGATACACCTTTGGGGAAGTGGGCTTGACTTTTTCTGTAATATTTTTAGAAAGGTCCAGGCTTAAACTTGTTGGCCTTGGTGGAGAAACAGAGAGGGGACTTCCTGAAGATTTCTTATCGGATTCCTTTGTACTTTTTGCCTTACCCTCAGAAAGGTTTTCATCATGGGAAACATCAATTTTGTCTTCCTTACTAGAAGCGTTTCCACAACCAGAATCCTCAAACACAATAGAAGAGGAGGTCCCTTCCCTCAGGTGCACAACAGGAACAGCTGGAGGACAAATCTCCAAGGAGTGACCCAGCTCGTTACTGTTGACAGTACTGTCTTCCACATCACAGCCTGTAAGGACACTGTCCTGAAGGTTTAGTAGTGGATCTTCTGACTGGTGTAAATCCCTACTGTCCGTGGCAGAAAATTCCAGAGGAGAAAACTGGCTTCCAGATGAATCGGACTGACCGCAGGGTATTCCCACGGACCTTATCCTCTCCGATGATGTGGCAATAACTTCAACGTGCTCCTTAGTAGAAAATGGCTCTGTTCTGATCTTAAATGATGGGACGTCCATGGGACTGGGTGAACTGAGTGGCCAATCAGTGCTAGAACAACAAAATCGAGACATCAATAGTACAGAACTTCATTTCACCAGAAATGCATTTTCAGAGGCCCAGGTTTCAACAACTGCTACCTCTGAAAAGATAGTGTCATACCATGTCAGTAAATAACCACTCAAGTGTGGGAATCACTAATAAAAAAGGATGCTAAATCCTGTTTCTTTGTGAGGGTAATGTTTTCTCATTGAGAGAAGAGTGTTGATAAAGGAAAATTTAGCAAGCCCTACTGCCTGGATTCCCAACATGCAATCAGGCTCATCTTCGACTCAAAGAAATACAGGCCTTTACAGTATGCATTGCAATGACTATTTAAAGTGCCTTGGAAGAATTACAGCTGTGAAATGTAAAGGTCGCTGTATTATAAAAATTGTTGTTGGGCATGTTGAGACTGCTGAACAGTCTTGTATTAGGCCTCATTCTTTAAATGCTAGCGTACACCCACTTCTTCCTTTGTCTTAACATCCTCTAAATCCTTTAACTAATTTTCCATTTTTAACCTACTTCTACCAAGTTTTATAAATTGACACTCTAATCACCCCTCACAGATTGATGCTGAAATAAATTCACTGAACCACTGGAGTACTGAATGAGATCTATCTAAACCAAGGCAACAAGGAGGAGGAAAGCAGTAGAAAGGAACAAAGAGGACAGAAACGCCAAAGTTTAAAACTGAATCACAGTAGCAATGTTGCAACTCTCCAACTACCCACAGACTCAGTAACAGAAGTTAAATTAAGAAACTACAAGATGTTTCCTAAGTTGAAAGAAGGACCTTAACACAACACAGGACCACAAAAAATCGAGAGGCACTATGCATGTACAAATGTGATATATTTGTGCCTTCTTCACCTGAGAAGTTGACAAAGTAAATTAATACCTATCTCTTTCCTACATAGTCTCTTCATCCTCCTGGATCAGCTACCAGTTTTCCAGTTCTCATGATGGACAACCTCAATTACAATTGTTAAAAAAACCCACAGGTTACCTTTCATCTTTTAACCACTGTTCATCCATCTTTTCCTGCCAACTCTCAGGTGGAGCTTCCAGCCATGCGTTGAAATATCGAACAATACCTGGATGTTCAAGTTTAGCTAATGCCTTGACCTCTCGCATCACCTTTTCACGAGCCAAGTCCCTAGGATTTGGGGTGAGGAAAAGAAAAACAGAGACACGGTCACATTAAGCAATCAAATAGCACAGAAATTTCTGCAAAGGAATTAAATCAAAGCTAACCCACTATAAACCAAGCCAGTACTATTGCTCTTCACACCAAAAGGCAGGTATGTCTTAAATTCCCCAGAGTAACTCCTTTAGGTTAGAAATGTGGGGGAGCAGTATGTGCTCATAACGACTAAGTATTTAGTCGTCCCTTTTCGAATAGTTACAAGCAGCAAAACTGAGAAGGAAAGGTTCATCTTGTTCTCAACTGTTTACAAGGATAGAGAAAAAAAAAGACCACTAAAAAGCGATATTCTACAGGGATGTAGAAGACACTGACACAGAATAAGATAGAGAGTAATAACTTAGTATTTCTTTTTTAATTGGCGTAAGATCAGGAGACTGCATAAAGACTATCTCCATTCTATGGGCAGGAAAGCAGGTGGCCTGCTGCCTGACTGAAGTAAAGAGTCTCTCTTTGTAAGATCATAACTGTATCATATGAAGTCAGATGGTTTTATTTAATGGGTTTGAATATGCTTGAAAAAGAAGAATTTAGGCTACCCTAAATTTCTGAACAAAATCTTTAAGATTAAATAGTCACACTTATTTTAACACATTCAAAAAAAAAAAAAAAAAAGTAATTCTAGATTTCATAGCTTTACCCCCTCCCTCTACTGGCCTGCCTGTTGCTGTTCTAACTTGAGATTTCCAGAAGCAGTGTCTCCCATCTCCCACTAAAAGGAACTGCTGCAAGCTCTGTGTAGGGTAATTCAGCAGCATGGCTTGACCACCTATGACTGAGAGAAAAGGTAGGGGTTGTGGGACCAGAAAATGAAACAAATGGAGAAATGGAGTCAGAAAAGCTTTTGGGAAAGAGAAAGAAAGAGAACGTGGAGTAGGAAAGGTAAGGAGAGGAAGGAGAGAAGCAAATTAACAGTGCTACAAATAACTGGTCCTGTTATCAAAGGCTCTATTCATCAAGGAAATCAAAGGAGCTCCCATGTAGCTGCAGCATCCTCACAAGGGTCCTGCTATGCAAGTATTTTAGCCAAGCAGGTCACCCTTCTGTTGTGATTATATATGCCAAATTCTCGATGCCAAAACCAAGTCAGCCCCCCCCCAATTAAAAAGTATGTCCTTCATCCTAATGTAGTATCTGGGAAATCAGTTCAGGAACAGATGGTTCAGTGTAGGATGGGATCCCACCATTCATTCATTACTTCTCAACAAACTCATTCATTACCTGTTGGGTAAGCGGATCCTTTTGATAGCATAGTTGCAGTCATCCACTTTATTTTTGGCTTCAAAAACTACTCCAAAACCTCCACGACCCAGACACTGGATTGGTTCAAAATCTGTCAGATATCTGGGAGAACGGTATGAGGAAGGGACGGAAGAATGGAGGGAGGACAGAAAAGAAATATGCATTAGTGAAGATCGAAAAATAAAGTAATTTATGACTAAGAGTGAAACATTTCTGTACAGGCAAAGCATGCTGAACAATTGAAGCATTTCTTGTCTTTTTTCCCTGCCCTCCCACTGACACAATCAGATGGTTACCTATTTATGAAATGAACAGTCGCTGATTATGCCTTTATTCAGTGGCCACCACAACCCAGCAAGAGCTGTTACATGTGCACATCACAAACTGAAGCAGCTTTTCACAGTATCAGGTTGCTGGGTGTTTTATCCTAAGTTTCTATACCCAAACTAGGTGGTGACAGCTAAGTACCTTCTAAATCATCACTTGCCTTTAACCCCACCCCAAGTAACTATTTCTGCAACTAGTCCTTCTAAGCATCCCTTCCAATTCACTTTCTCACCACCTTTGTTGCTCTTCCTCATTTTAAAATACTCCATTTCTTACTTTCAGTGAGTTACAAATGTACAGCAAACAGTCACATTTTCTCCAGAGTATCATGACATGCCCCTAAACACCTTTCTGTCTTAACCAACTCCTTCATCACAGCAACTAAAGCTTGTTCCAAATATAATCTGCTTATTCTGCAGAGTACCTAAATCATCAACTGTTTCCATCTGCAATTGCCTTGCTCCGCTTTAATCCATAAAGAGGGAGTAAACACGGATCAAGAACTTCAAGAATCAATCTTCCATCTCAAATATGACAGCAACATTCCCGGTCACAGGTATCCTGTCAACTCTCCAGGACTGCTTAGACTAATCATAACTGCAATCTCCCATCGGTAATGGGGCAACAGAGTTCTTTGTGAGCACCTCCTCTTTCCACGCGATAGCACTAGTTGCCACACTGACTAAAAACCCTGCAGATGCTGTGTTGAACTCAGCTCACCTTGACACATATCCAGAGTTCTTGACGTCATTCCAGCTAGTGTCTTTAACATCTCCACAAGCGGGCTCGTATTTACTATCGGTCTGGCACTGTGTCTCAGATTCCTTCCGCAGCTAACGGGGGTTACCAAACAAGAACAAAACAAAATATTCAAGTCCTAAAGTACTTGAGACCAGAGTTTGTACCCCTAGATATGGCATTAAATAATTTTACAGTGTAAGTATCTCCAAAGGCGTTAGATATGGTTGAAGCCGTCTAATCTGCTTGCTGAAGACGTTAAGCAAATTGTACATGGCAGCTGGCAGCCTTCACAGACAGATTAAACAATAAATTTAGGCTTTTGATTTTGTTCTCTCATTAGTTATTAACTTAGTAATACTATTCAACGCAGACTCAAAACAGAAAGACAAGGCTAAAATAGTATCTTCTGTATTTAGGATTCAGAAAACACACTTACCCTGCTGTAAGGATGGGGATGAAAAAGTTTGCGTACAATGAAAGTTGTGGCCACAATGCAGAATACAATGGTGCCAACAATTTCTTTCCACCAGTGAAGCAGGAGAACGGGATCTTTTTTGCGAATGTTCTTGTAGTTTGTATCATCAAAAAATCTAACAGTGATCTGGGTGCTACGTTTATTTCTCTCTCTCTTGTAGTAGGGTAAGTAATAACCATTATCTGTGTATGAAAGACACAAAGAGGGCATAGATTTACTTACAGGTAACTACAAACCATCTGTATTCTCATCAATAGGTTTCCTCAACAGACAGAGGGTATTTTTATTTGCATGTTCTATGACTTTAAATGGCACATCAACAGATTCAGTTAATCAAGGTTCTGGACTCTGTGGCAACTAGATCCTCCATCAAAGTTTACCACTTCAGAAGACCTGACCACTGACAGCTTTAAACTATAGTGTCTTGAATATGGAAAACTCTATACTGCCAGGCCGAGTCTCTAGCACTGTTGACAAATTCTAAAAAAAAATAATTCACAAGCTTCTTCCACTTGGACCAACTATCAGTGGCAATAGCAGTACACACAGTATGTCTGCAGCAGCGATTTCTGGCACTAATTTTAAATACACCAGAATTTGGAAATCCTAGTTTGGGCAATAATTTCCTAGTTCATTAAATGTTAAAAAATTACACATATTTAAGAACAAGCAAATGGCCATTTATTGAATTTCACAAGATCATAAATGGATAAATATGGCTATTTGAAACACTTCAAAGTTTTGAACTTCCACCTACCATATGGATACTGCAGAACGGAAAGTGCTCCATTACTGTACTCTTCATGGGAATACTTGTCATTACTGAGACACTTATCGAACTCATCAGACCCCACCAACACTGGAGTCCTGGAAGGAGAATCTAAGCATTGAAGAGACACAATTTTCTGAGCTGAATTGTTATAAAAATTCTGTTCTTGTATTAGTGTAATGAGAACTCTAATTGCATAGTCTTAGAAAATATCCTGGCTTGTATCAGGAACAGTGTGGCTAGCAGAAAGGGAAGTGACTGTCCCTCTGTACTGGGCACTGGTGAGGCCGCACCTCGAATCCTGTGTTCAGTTTTGGGTCCCTCACTGCAGGAAAGACACTGAGGTGCTGGAGCGTGTCCAGAGAAGGGCAGCGGAGCTGGGGAATGCTCTGGAGCACAAGTCCTGTGAGGAGCGGCTGAGGGAGCTGGGGGTGTTCAGCCTGGAGGAGAGGAGGCTCAGGGGAGACCTTATGGCTCCCTACAGCTAACTGAAAGGAGGGTGCAGAGAGATGGGGGTTGGTCTCTTCTCCCAGGTGAAAAGTGATAGGACAAGAGGAAATGGCCTCAAGTCATGCCAGGGGAGGTTTAGTTTGAGTATTAGGAAAAATTTCTTCACCAAAAGCAGCATTGTCAGGCACTAGAAGAAGCTGTTCAGGGAAGTGGTTGAGTCACCATAGGTGTGGTGCTTACAGATATACTTTAGTAGTGGACTTGGCAGTGTTGGGTTAACAGCTGGACTTGGTCTTAAAGGTCCTTTCCAACCTAAATGATTCTATGATTCTATTCTAAAATGTCTCTTGGACCAGACCATGAGAACCAAAATTAATACAAGGCAACACTTCTGCCCCCTGCCAAAATGCTACTTATGGACAAGTCAATTCACTCATATTCACACCACTGCAAAAAGCTTCTTCCTCTTTTTGTAGAAAAATTTGATTTAGAAGACCAGCATTTCATTATTAAAAAAGACCCTGTCAAATTCATAGTAAAAGAAAACAGACATTAAACATTTAATTAGAAAATAATTAAACTATTCAAAATGCACAAAGATAGTTCCTGAACTGGTTTACAGCTGGAAATATTAGATTGACACATACTGGAAATCAGAAAGACTTCCTGTCTTTTCAGAGCCGGGCCAGTAAATGAAACTCTGAATTGTTACTTACGGATTAAAGGTTTCCATTTGATTTTGGGAAGAGGAATAATTGCATTATCATTCCTGGATTCCAGAGCCTTTGGGTTGGTTGGGAATTTCTCAGATATTCTGACTGATGACTGAAGATAGAGCTGGCCCCTGTACATACCTGAGTAATAAACCATCGAGCGCATTAGTCTTAAGATCCAGTTCCCTTCACCGTCAGCATAAAATTGCCCAGTTAAAATAGATGGTTAACAACATTTTTGAAAATATTTCTTTATATTCTGATAATCCAAGGTACAGACTCTCATTACTATGCTGGATGGATTCAAATAATATGTTTCCTTTGATCTAGAAAAGCAAGAGATCAGAACATCTCATTTTCACTGCTGGAAAGCTGAGGCTGCCAAAAAAACGCCAGTAATTTTGAAGAGCTGTAAAGCTGCTCTGCACTGGTAAGACTCTTTTCAAACTTAGAACCTTGTTAATGCTTTACAAGCTACTCCTCAACCGCCATTACCAGTAAGGCTGGAACGAGCTGGCTTCTTCCTAATGTTACTCTTCATCTGTGTAACCACTAACAGGAATGGTACAAGGTGTAAAGTCTTATAAGGCAAATGAAGTCTTAGAAAAGTCAAAGCATGTTTACCTCCCAGAGACAGACAGACAGCTGAGGGGAAAAAAAAACTGGGGCCACTCTATTTCAAGTTGTCACAAACCACATCTGATTAATTCTGAGAGCTAGTTGAAAACTCAGTCACATAAAATCTTAACTGAAATTTCTTCATGGTAATTTACTGCAATCAGTGGAGAGGAAAAAATGAATGTGACAAATTAGCAGGCTAGGGGGAAATACTGCTTATTGCTTACCGAGCAATAAGACTGCCTTGTGAGCTATAAACCTATCTTTAAAAGTTTGAAGACTTTCAATCATCTCCAGCGTACTGAAACTACAAAGCACTGAACATTTCAGAATCAAAAGGAAAAGATTTATGGTTTTGAAATGTTTTTGTTTTGAAAAGGGGAAAAAATAAAGCTGGAAAAAAGTCTTTTTTTAACTATCACTATTTAGGCTAAACAGTAATAGATATTAATTCTGTCATAGCCAAAGGTATACTGTACCTTCTGTAACTGTCATAATTTCTAAGATGGGTAACACAGAACTCTGACTTTGAATGACAACAGCAAAAATTACCAGAGCAGGCCAGGAAGAGATGAGAACATGTTTCTACCTTTTGAAAGTCTTTAAATCAAGAGAAGGTGCCTTTCTGGGATATATGTGTTAGTGAAGCCTGAATTTTGGGGCTTCATAAAGTAATGTGGGTTAAATTTAACAGCCTACATTATGCAGAATATCAGACAGGACATATTACAGCTCCTCTTAAGTGTAATCCACCAGTAGGGAAAAATCTGCTTTACTACAACTTCAACACAGAAAAGGACAACATTTAATATAGACAATGCTGCCAAGTCATTGTCTCACCCAAATAGACACTGGATTCTGTGGCCCCTCTGGCAGCTTCCACAAGATCTTCTTCATCTTCCAATATCTCATTGTTTGCAGTGTAACTTGTGTCATCAAACAGACTGATTGGAATTACTTTGCCATCCTTAACCAGCCAAGCAGAAGCAATTGGAGTGCAAAACTGAAGGAGAGAGAGATAACTGGAAAATTAACATTACATTAACTAGGTATTATGTAAGAATAACGCTAAACAACATGCTTAAGTGTTTAGGTTTAGTATTTGCAACAGATGAAGCAGCTTAAAGTCAAAACTTCAGTTTAAAAAAATTGCAAGCAGATGTGTTCTTCTTTACAAAGACAGCATCTGAAACCTAAGATGAAAGACATCATCTACGTGCTGCAAAACTCCTACTTTTCTAACTTGTAATATTCTGACTTTTCCCCTACCTGGTATTCCCATTCTAGATGTCCTCCTCGTTTGTTAAAAGCCATCACCTTCCAGTCAGCTACTGAGACCTTTATCACTGTATCTTTCATCATCGCTTCCTGCTCGTCCACATCTGAAATTATTTTTGTCTCTTCTTTGTTCATATTTGATTTAAAATTGCTCTCGATATATCCTGCTCTAGTTTCAATATCCGGGACATAGCGCAGCTCGAAGTGACCAACGCTGAAATTCCACCTTAAAGAAAAAGATAAAACTGTTGTAGAAACAACTCATATTCCAAGGAAGTCCTAAATGCCCCATCCAAAAGATTCATAAACTGAATTACCTATATTTGGCCCGTATTTTCACAGTAAACTCTCAGACTGTCAGATGAACACAACTGTACCAAGAGAGGGAGTGCTAATCCAGAATACAAACTGAACAAGCTCAGAAATCTTGTCCAACATGATGCATGAGTTGAGAAAACAGCTGATGAAGTAGGGCCAATGGCATTAAAGGCTTAGGGCAATTAAAATCATAAAGTAGTTCAGCTGGGTCTCTTTAGGTAGGAAAATGCTATATAGCTGATGAAAGCAGCAAGCATAAAAGCATTTAGGAAGCAGGATTTGACACGACATACTTCTCTTCATTAATAAAGTGCATTTAATTGGAAACCTACAGGTTTTTGAAGCTGGGGGAGGGACAACGCTTTAATTTTAATCACACACACAACCTAACACAGAATGTCTTTGACAGGTACTTCAGGAAACCAGGACTGCTCATGTCCCATAGGTTAACACTGAAAAAAGACAACTGTGTAAGGAACACAGAGCTGCCCTGTGTAGCCAAGAGCCCTTTAATATTTGTAAAACAACAAATTAGGGCAGAAACTGAAAATTACTTTCAGAAAGAAGAGTATTTTTTTTTTTCCAAGATATAGCCCAATGCCTCAGAGAAGATACAGATGGGAAAGGATGGCAAATTTGGGTCTTCAACACCAAGAAGGGGGAAAACAGTTTTTGAACAGTGTATGTATGGTTATCCAAAGTTTCTTAGGACCAATCTGGCAACCCGCAGGACCAAACGGCCTCCTTGAAGAGTTTACACCCTTATGGTAAAAGTTTTGCATATATTATGTAATCAGTTGATTTATTAAAAAGTTTTTTTCCTCTGGGTTAAAAACCTAGGTCTATCCCATAAACTCCTTAGCAGCCATACCTTGTCACACGGAAAGCACCGTTTGTGACTACAGACAGGAGGATTCGGGTGTGCAAGGTGTCATACTGTGTTTTTGAAAGAGATGTATGAAAGTAAAAATCACGGTTTTATGACATACCTCTCCCTGCCAGTCTGCGTCTCCAAGAATTACAGAACCCAGATTCCTCTTTTCAGACACCTAATCTACATGAGTTATCTCCAGTACACTACAGATGCACAAGCTGTCACATCCTGCTACAAACAGAAGAGGGAGCAGAGGAGCAGGAAATGACTAGTTCTCCACTAAATACCTGGGCAGATACTCTGTCTATGTATGGCAACCAGCCTTTCAAAACTGTGTTTTATGAAGTGGGTTTGGCTTTTGTTTTTCTTTTCAGTAGAATGCGTGTCTGTATTTTCATAGAAATCTTGATGTATTAAAACTTCAACATGACAGCATTACGGAAGTCACAGACTGAACCAGTTTCAACCAGTTTGTAAGAACAGACCATCTACATTATGAAATGAGTAAAGTAGATTTAAGAATGGGACTTTTAAAAAATAAGACTGAAGACGATTTAAAACGTCAACTGAAAATGAAAGCTAAAAGACATCAGGTATAAAATAAGCAGTGACAGTTACCCTGAGTAGATAAAGAACTTCAAAGTGAATCAGTAAGTCGTAAGATGACTTTTAAAACTGTCTCCTTTTGTACAAAAATCAACAGTTAGAACAAACATTAGTGACATTTGCCTTGCACAGTAGAGCAGGGACAAACTCATCTGAAGTATGCAAGGACAAGGAAATGATTTTCATTTGATTTAGAGAGAATAAATAAGTGCACATATCTTTCCTGTCTGATCAGCTATAAAACTGAAATTCAAGACATTTTTCAAAACCACTGAGGAGTAAAAGGGTTAGTTCCCAGCCAACAATCTGATGCATTCCTGTGGTTAACAACCTAAACTCCCTTATGCAATTCCCAGTCTGATGAGAGCAAAAAGAAGTTTCAATCCTTAGGACATTAAGTATTAAGAACTTAGCTCTGTCGGATTGTTTCTGAACAATTCTTACACTCACTTTTCATTGCCACTGCGTGGTCCAACGGCGCGGACTGTTTTCTGGGTTCGGCGTAATAGGAGTGTCTCTTCCTGTTCTGTTTCATCGTCATCCCACCGGCGACAGCCCATAGCTGAGCAGATGTACTTTACCTAAGGGACAAGGCAAGAGTCACACATCCTTCAAAGTTCTAAAAACTGCAAGACAAACAAATGTAATCAACAGCAATATTCCAAGCTAACAATCCTTACAACACATTTTTGGCTCGCAGGCAATGTGCAGCTCTGTGATTTTAGATGCCTGACTTGAAGGAAGTTGAAACGCCTGGTTTAAGAGATAAGGGCTTTTCAGAACAACAATTTTCAAAATATTCTAGCAACTCTACAGTTTGGGCTATTCTGACTACCTTTTTTGCATGTATTTCTACTTCTAACAGAAAGAAATCTTGCTCTTTTCCCACCATTTCTAAGGACACTGAAAGAACATGCCTACAAGACCCGCAGCATAATTCTACTTTTGTGCCATATTTGCCTCAGCATAACTCTATTTGCTCCAAATGAAGTACCACTCATTTATATAAAATAGTTGAGAGCCCTCTGCCTTATCAGCTATTAAAGGGGAAAGAAGACCTTAGTTAACGCTCACAGTGACACAGAGTTTGCAACAGTTTCCCATCTCAAACAGAATTTGGATTACATGGGCAACCTGTATTTGGAAAAGACAGTTGAAGGCACTTTCAGGAAGTCTGAATCAACATCATACTGCCAAAGACAACAGACTGCCCAAACTCTTAATAAAGAAAAGGCAGGCACTATTTCCTGCATGGGGCACCTTTGCTACTGTGAGCATAAGCCAGGAATCAAAGCACAAACCCAAATTTCCTCTTCCTGAAGAGTGGGGAAGGAGCAGTTTGTTGGTGCACACTGCCCTCTGCTATCAACAAGGAAATCAAAATTATTTCAGGAACTCTTGTTTTGGGTCTATGCTCTTTATCACTAGTGATCACTCTACACCATGCCATAGAAGTATTGTACATTAAAATGTTAAGGTCAACATGAAAAAAAATTATCAAAAGGGTTGAATCCTTTTATTGTTTTCAGCCAGCTATCCCTCGTTAGTTGTGAAAAAAGTGTGTCACCTAAAGCTTTCTTTAATATTCGGTAAGCTGAACAGCAAAGTCTACTTCAAGCAAAGCTGTATGATAAAGCTGAACTCATCTTCCAGCTCAGCAGAACGGGGTCATCCCTCCTTTTTCCCTTCGCTCACCTCTGATCACAAAACTCGCTGTCCCTTTCCTTGTGCTGGATATATCACTCCCTGAACCCCTTGCTGAGCCGGCTACATTTGCTAACCCAGCATAAAACTAATCCAATAAAAAGTGAACAGTTTTCTGGTGGGTTAGCAAGCTGCATCAGCTTAGCAAAGGGTGGGCAAAGTGTTCAAGCCAGCACAGGGGGGACAGCAGCTCACAGGCAGGAGGAGATTCCAGTGAGGTGCTCAGCCATACCACCTAACTGCACCAGCCCCTAGCCTTACTCCAGCCTGCTGCATTTGTTGCCCCAGAAGTTCAAAATCTGCTCTTTTGTGCCATGCAGTTGAATACTTACCCTGTACCGCAGTTTAAATCTCAAGAGCAACCTCCTTGCAAAAAGTACTCAAAACACACATACGCAGGGCAACTTTTCAGGCTCTTACCTTCCCTGAGTATGAGCTCAGCCCATAGGTTGTTAAGGACTTTCCCCCAACTAAGACAACGTCCTCGCCAAATTTGTAGGATGACTCGAGAAGAGATTCAACTGTGAAAGGAACTGCTTCCATGCTCTCTCGATCCCGATCCCACTGGAAAAGGTCCCCGTCCAAGGAAGGGATTATCATCTTATTTCCAAATACCTAAAATAATTGAAGTTTAGCTACCAGTTAACCACAACTGTATCAACACACAGATCACAAATGGAAACAGAAATGCTGTACGAGCAAGTACACTGCTTTATATTCCAGTGTCCTATTTTACAGATTTGTATCTCAGTCTTATTTTTCAAAGTTATCCCAAAGACAGAAACTTTCAGGCATTCAAATCAAATCCTGATTTCACTATTCTTACTTAAAAACCGGTTCAGTGTGTGACACTTCTACTTTAAAACTGTTTAAAGCTCAGTCAGTTGACAGATTAGTATTCATCCAAACTGTAGAAAATATGATATGGGGAGAAACATTCCTGAAGAGACCGGTTAAAGTGCAAGCTTTGCAAATTACTTGTGATAGTTTCATGATAGTGGCGTTGTAGGTAAAGTTCTACTTCAATGGTTTGGGGTTTTTTTCAGAGCTAGTTTACTGATAAACACAGAATCAATCATTCTCTCTGGATCAGAAGACTAAATTCAGTTTTAAAAGAAAGCTGAGGCTGTATGTGAACTCATGCAGTTAATGACTACTCCAGAATACCTATCCTCTTGTAAAGCAGAGGAAGCAATTACCATTCAGATCAGAGCTCACATTTCACTGTTGCCTTTCCAGACAGTTAAATCTAACTTCTCCTTCCCAGAATTTCTGATGTTTAAGTATACGGTTCCTTTAAAACTTGGCCGGCTGCTTCTTAAACACACAAGAGGTTAAAAATAAAACAAAAACCCAAACCAAACCATCTTCATCAGGATACGGCACTTCCTCCATTACACTGAGATTTTCAAGGAGATCCTCGTTCGGAAGTATGAGTCATTGTCAATGAGTACTAAGGGACTTATTAAGAAACTCATTATCAGCATGATAGACCATAACTAATACTGTGGAGCCACAGTGGCTGTGCCCATCAAGAACAGTGAGAATAATCCACATAATCTTTGCTTTTGAGGGTATGGATTAACATGGAAGATTTTAATGCTTTTCTACAACATCTGTCCATTTGGGCAGTATCCTACAACATAACTGCATTAAGTTCAGATAGCTTACACATTAGAATTTAAATGCTACTTGTGGTACATGAATATTAGTCACTTCAAACAAAATACCCCTGCTCAGACACCAAGGCACAGATGTGTATTACAAAGCCACAGAAAAGATCCAGAAGGTTTCTGGTTATTATTTCTGGAACCACTGTGAGGATCTGAAACCACATCTTCTGCATGATTAAAATTTTCTCTAACATGAGACACTTTATTCTTCTAACTGGGTCACAGATGAGCAAACAGCATCAAGCAAAGTTGGGATTCACCTCTACAGGGAGGGAAGCATAGATCGTGTGTGTCATGACTAATACCTCTTCTTACACTGTTTGGCACACCTCAAAGAAAAAAATTAGCAGAGTTACTCGACAATGCTGGTGACTGTATTCAAGATCCCTAAAGGATCCAACACCGATTCTTTCTGGCTTTGAAAAGCCTCATGATGACTGACAATTAAAATAAAAACTCCTCTCAGGAGCACAATGTGTAATTGAAGAGATGACAAAAATAAACCCCTGAGAGGAGCTGCGAAGTTCTTTACAAAGCAAAATGAGGTATGTTCTTTGCCTCCCAAATATTTACCTTATGACAAAAAATGCCAAACATCCTGGAAGAGACATAGCGTGAGATCTGCGATGCACAAGAAATTTTGCATTATGACCTACCACTGGGGAGGAAAAGTACACACATGGCTCTATACATACGCTTACAGAAATAAACCAACAAAAAACCCCAGAAGTTTGTGCAGGAAGAGGTCATTTGTAGAAATCACCTGATCAGTGGAAAAATAAAGCAAACAAATAAGGTTTACATAAGCATTCATATTCAAGAGCAGCCTTGTGATCTTGAGAAACAAAGGCATGCAGATTTTGGAAAATACCTTTTTAAAACCAGAAGGTGCCAGTGCCAAAGTTGCAAGTGTAACCTTGGAGTATCTTGTTAAAACATTCAACACAGAAGAGTAATATCATAAAATGTTTTTGTAATATATTCATAAATGCGTAATAATTTTGGTGACAACTTTTAGCCTATACAGCTGTTATTTTGCATTAACAAATCCTCTGTAAGGTTTCTTCCTGCACCTGTTCCAGATACCTGCAAGTAGTTTGGAAGCTCATGCTCACCTCCAGCAACATGAGATATTCCATATATGAAGAATGAGCAGACAACAAGGTTCTTTTTACAAGCAGCTTTCTAAACACACAAAAGCCAAACCAGCTCCTGGACTGCTGTTTCAGCACACAGAGCCCAAGCCTGGCAAACCCTACTATGACTTCAAGTTGGATCCTGAAGAAACTCTACTGGCCATCAGCCAGCTAGATTCATACAGTGCATGCCAGCAGCAGCTAGACAGCCACTTGCAGGTCCAGACTTTCAGATACGCTTGCTAGAAGCCACAACTGCAGTGGCTTTGTAACGTGGCGTGCTCCAAGGGCTGCAAATCACTTCCATCAGGTTGTGAAGAGAGGAGGCAGCGATGCAAACTGCCCAGGATTCACTGCTGAGCGAGGGGGACTCTCAGTAGGTAACCCCACAAGATTTGGGGACATGTCCCTCATCCTGAAGCTCTTGCTCCAGGGTCTAAGAAGGAAGTTTTCCACTAGCAAACAACAGGCAAAACACTGGCCATTTCTGGGAACCACACACCCAAACTCCCAACATGCATGAAGCTCACTCAGCAATCCACACTTGTATACTCACAAGATACGGGTCAAATCAGGTCACGGCTTGTACGCCTTCAAAAATTCCCTGACAGTGGGGCACTGCCTGCTCACCTGTTAAAACCTCCGTCCCCATAAGCTGCGGAGGACAGACAAGACCGTTTCGGTCAGCTCTGCTGATCACCTGCCCATGCTCCCAAACTTGGTGCCCATGGGAGCAGCATGTCCTGTGTGACATTGGTAAAGAAAGGCTGAGGAAACACGCAACTGCTGTCAGTGAAGACATCGGGAAAGGGACTGCAGGCAGCGGGAAGAGCTGCTGCACTCAAGGACAGTGCCAGAGTACAAGCAGATGGGGTTAAACTGACTGTGAGTAAGCACAAGCTAGACATTTCAGTTGGTAACCATCAAAAATGTGCTATTTCACAACAGAACAGAGTTTAAAAAAAAATCACATTCTTTTAAGATGAATCTATCTATAAATGGGATTATATGACATGGTGCTGACAAGGGACTGCACCTCATCACCACAAAGATCCACTTTTACTAAAACAGCTTTATTTGAAGAGTGGGGCAGCTATGCAAATGTGTATACTTGCAGGTGCAGCACACACCCCCATAACAAAAGGCATCTGTGGGCACGTGTCTTGACATCTTTTAAGTGAGCAGTTCAGCCAGAGGCTTTAGAAGGACATTAATAACAGCAACTCCAAGTTATGCAGCTCATTCTCTAGTACATCAGAAGCAGCAAAGGGACTTTCCTTGAAAGTGCTAGCAACTAGCATCGGCATGCAGCTCAGGTAAAGGAATGACATCACCCTGTATCTCAAAAGCATTACCTCATCTCCTAATCCAAGGAGTGAGTCACCCAGGCAGTCAGCTGCAAATCTCTTGGCACAGAAAATGTAGGTTACCACGATGCACTTACACATTCCTCTGATCTGTCAATGTAAATAGCTATTTGTTCAGCTTCACTGGTCAGCAATATGGCACATAATTGTTAAGTGGCTTGTCTTTCAGAAGTAACACTTAAAAAAAACCCCCACATTAACTATCGAGCCCTAAATGAGCCGCTGCTCTTTTGCTCATTAAGAGTTTGAAGCTGAAGTTCTCCATTGGCTCTGCGCAGGGTGCCGCAGCCCTATCAGCGACGCTGGCTGCTCAATCTCCAGGCCGACGGGTGAGGTAATGCAGTTTCTAAAAAGCCTTCACAAAAAAGCAAAAAGGCATAACGATCCGAAATGGCATACGCTACCAGGGAATATGCTGTCTAGACTCTTTACTGGAAAGGAGGGCACCGCACGCGAGGTTCCATGGCAGGTTAATCCGTGCAGGAAGAAAGACGCCGATTTATAGCAGCGGAGGGGAGGGAAAAAAAGGAAAGAAAGAAAAAAATTGTGTAAACAGAGATCAAAACAAGCTGAAGTACTAAAGCTTCCATGAGCTGTTTAACAGCAAGTGTGACATTCATTTCCCATGCTTAACACTTATCATATGAAGCAAAAATCAAGCCTGCTCACGTGCAGACACATGGGAGACAGGT
Source organism: Eurypyga helias (assembly GCF_000690775.1). Taxonomy (NCBI): domain Eukaryota; kingdom Metazoa; phylum Chordata; class Aves; order Eurypygiformes; family Eurypygidae; genus Eurypyga; species Eurypyga helias. The sequence continues at coordinate 16,790 of NW_010243348.1, read as the reverse complement.
CTGGTGCCAAAACAGTCAATATTATCATTTTCAGATGGGCTGGTGTTTAAAATCAGCACAGCTGGACTTTCCAATAATGCCAAGACAATAACTAAGCACAGCTAAAATATTTTCCTTAGAATAGGAAGTGTTATGTCTTTATGTTTTTCTAACACTTCAGTTTGTGGTTTTCAAACCTTACAATAAACTGCAAGAGCTTAATTCCAGTTACTAATTAACTAAGACTATATGATCTTAAGTGATAAAGGTACTACTTTTTTTCCTCTATGACTATCCCTGCAATAGGATCACTGTAACAAACAGGATCAAAGCCAACAACAGGCATGTTTTCAAAGCTACTTCTCAGTAAGAACTGTTTCTTTTAAGCCCCTTTAAAATTAATGTAGGCAACAGCGCAAAAGAGTCATACAGCAACTACACTCTGAAGGGCAGAAACAAGAGTCTGCCAAACAAAGCCTGGAAAGAGGAAACAATTTTATGTCCCACATCAAAAAAGAAATTACAAATCACAGACACAGTAATACAGGTACCCTACTATAAATGTTTACAGTTTTTTCAGGTGGGATAAACACACGCACAGGGCAAGGTCTTGAGATGTCCCTAGTTCACACTGGTCTGTAACCTATTTATTGTCTGCTCTTTTTCGTTACACATGCAGGGACATATCCGCACAGATGCACTGGTTTATGACCTCCTCCCAATCCAAGAGGCCCTTTGCCTCAGCTTTGATTTCAGGATGTTGATTCATCTGTTTTCCCTTCAGCTACCTGCAGAAACCCTGAAGCACAGGGTACCAGGATGACAGTGCACTAACAGACAAACCCTAATCCAACAGGAGCACACTGGGATGAAGGGGCAGCTAGAGTCTAAGGAGGTATTTTTCTTCAAACTTTCTGTGAGGCCCACAACATCACCCCTTCCTTAAGGGGAGAACAAAGACCCAGGCACTAGTACAATCTTCTGAAAAACAAAGGCTGTCAAGTTAAGCTATAGCACTGCCTAAAGCAGCGGTAAAATAGCGAAGTATTCTTCAGAGCATACAGTACTGTTTAACCAGCCAAGGAAGAAGAAATTGACTGAAAAGTGGGGTCCATGATTTGCACCAGCAAAATGACCTCCCGAGACTGTTCAAAGGCAATGAGGAAGCTGAAGCAGGAAATATCAACAGACAGGTGGTTGATTTTGTCTAGAACTTTCCTTCACAATGCCATTACTTCTGATCTCACCACTACGCTTGTTTACAAAGTGCATACCTGTCCTGACTAACTCCTGCTTGTGTTCAGCAGCCTGCCCAGGCTGCCTCCAAGTCCAGGACCGTGAGAAAGGCTGCACTTGGACACCTGTTCAATCAGTATTTTATGGAGCAGTTTGTGCAGGCAGGTTTAAGTGGCCTTCTTCCTCTGAAGGGGTAAGAGCCAGCCTGTACCAGAGGGGCACATCAGAGAAGCCATGGAAATAGGTGTCATCCCAGCTGGGGTGTGACACACGGAAAGGGCGTATCAGCCCTGCACAGCAACAGTGTCTGTGTTTCTCAAGCCTAAGGATGATTTTTACCATGAGGGTGTATGGCTCACTTAGAAACACGAGTTCACGGGATTTGTCAAGTGACCAAACCCAGGCCCCTGCTCCTGCCCATGTTAAGAGCCATATGACACATTTATATCTATTACAGTCCTTCCTCTTCCACCATCCCCCATACTCCTCGAGCTGGTAATTTCTATTTCATCTGATCAGATGGAAGTTACCAGGGTCCCAACAAAACTGTCTTTTACACCAATAGTGCAAAAAGCAACAGATGACAGCAGCAGGTAGCTTCAGAATTATACTCTCCAGTGTCAGGGGTACAGTATCTCATCCAGTTTGAGTTTGCCATTAAAATAATTAGTCCTACTCTGTCCACTGCCCTTCCTTGAGCAGCCATGCAGGGAAACAGGAACCACGGCGTGTTAACTAGACCATCCCAGCTTCAGAAAGAGATCAGGTCCCCAATACTGTTTGCTGTGCAAACAGACCCTTCTTCTGAGGACAAGAAACTAAAATACTACAGTTACTTTAATCACAGTCAAACAAGACTTGAGGTTTTGACTACAGAGATGCCAGCCTGCTCTGCTGCCATGGTAACAGACTTTTAAAAACTGTTCTCCTTAATAACAATTAAAAAAAAAAAAAAAGCACACACACAGTGCTTTAAGAAAGACTTTATTTTGACATTATTCCATCCTCCTCTTTAACATGGCAAGTTTTATTAATAAAAGACTGCAACAGTCTCCTGGAATTTGAGAAGTCCTTTCTGAGACAAACTGGAGCTGTTGCTAACTGAACTCCTTAAAGCTAATAATACATAAGGGAGAGGATTAGTGAAGAAAACTAAGATTACCCAAAACCTCGCATCTATAGAAACAGGCCCTATACAGCAGCTCATTAGCCATCAAAAATTGGTACTCTTCCAGTACTTGGATTTTTTAATATCATGTTTTAACTCCTCCACCACCAGCTGGGAGCCAAGCAAGATGTTTCTCTTCAGATTTGGGGAGAATGGGCGATGGCAGAAGTCCATGTCACTTCAAGGGGTCCAGGATTTAAGCTGTTCTCTGCCACACCCTATGTTTCCACCCCTGGTCCTGCCTGGACAGGGTATTTTTTTAAATAAGGACACAGAGTCCATGTGTCTTGGAAAATAAAGTCACAGAGTAACTCCCATGGGAAAACAGAGCCCAGTACAAGAGAAGAACAGAACATGGCAAATGCAAAATCTCCTCTTCCAAGGACGCAAAGAAAGTAGAGAGCACAAAACATGCAGTGGCTCTGACAGAAAGATTAACAGCTACCTGTGTATGGAGGACAAAGTCCAGAAGAAATTCAGAAATGAGATATCAGTGCCTGTGCTACTACACGAATGATTTGCTAAACTGTCTAAACTGCTTAGTACTCTAAACAGGCACTTTCTTTTACAGATAAAGATACAGGCTGAAAGTTCAAAAAGTCTTTAGGCAAAGTAAATCACTTAGTTGTGTTTAGGGCAGCTGAGCTCCAAGTATCTTATCCATTCCCTGTGCTGAAATAGATACTGCTCTAGGCATTACTAGATTTCATCAATTTTAATATCTGTAAACACTAGAACTGCCTAACAGCCAATATAAAACATGCAATGTACCATATGCAATTAAATTACAAGCTACTGTAAGAGTCTTCGTGCACTGTACAGGCTGCTTGCAGGAGCAAATGCTGTGCAGTGGGGTCAGACTTCCATATACAGCAAATAATAAGTTAGCTCTTTGAAGCCTTAGGACAAGTGCAAAACTTTCTAAAAAGGAAGTAAAGAATTGAATTTTTAAAATTTCTATTAATGCTGTAAAGCTGCTTTGCAGCTGTAGTGTTTTGTGGCCAGATAATTAAACAACAGAGACAGCGAGCTGATGGTAAACATCCTTTCCAAGATTTTCAGCAAAAGCATTCTGACCGTGTCTGTGAGTGTGACAGATGAAGGTTGGTGATAAACATTAGCCCAGAGTGACTCTGAGAAACTTTCCTGGCGTTGTTCAAGGCAGAGCACCACTTGTGAGGACTGGGGTCGAGAGCACTGACATCATACAAGCCACAAGATCTCGTTCTGTAGCTTCTCACGTGTCTCATAACGGAAGCTGTCATTCCCCCAAACACCCCTACAGTATGAGTTAGAGGACACGTGTTAACAGTTTATCAGACCTTTATCAGTGTTAACTACATCAAGTGTCAGCAAGAAAGCCACCGAGCTGCAGTTATAGGAAGTCTTTTGTTTTTTTAACTGAACAAGACACTAACTGTCTTTGAAGACACGCAGTTTCAATAAATATGTAAGACCGCTTGCCTAAGCAACAGCCCTACTTATGCCTCCAACAAAAATCATCATACTAACCCCTTACTCAGCTCAGGCATCCGTCAGCAATTCCCCTCCTCCACAGGTTTGCCACTCTGCATTAAAAAGTTTGGCTGTATATCCTAGAAAAGCACAACTTCTAGCTATCCAGATATTTTAAAACAATCAGCCGTTTGACAATGACTTTTTGCCCACTAAACACCATTAGAAGTTTGTTTTCAGGGGAATTATAAATTACATTTTTCGTGTCATCAAGAAACAGCAAAAGAACTCAGAAATCCACAGATCCCTCCAGCAGGTTTCCCAAGCCTGTCACCTCTTTGCAGCCATGCACACCGTGCATGTTTCCAGCAACAGAAATGAAAAGAACCGCTTGTGCCATTAGAGATCATAATACATCTATGTAGTTAAAGAGCAGTCACATCTATTCTCTTCTGCAAGACACAGGCTCCACTCCCCTTGATAGCCCTAATAAGCCTTCTCTGCCTCAATTGCAATTAGTATTTATCTTCCTTTGAAGTACAATTCTGGATGCTCAATTCTTATTCATTATGAGCTTTTCCAGGCCCATTTAAGACACTAATATCTCTCTCTCTACCCGCAGGCAGCACAGGATCACATTTCCTTCCCCTGCAGAGGCATCGAGATGGCAGCTGATAACCCGTCATGCGATTTCTTCTACACGGTATTCTTAACTTTAAACTGGTCACCTTCAACAAAAGTGTTGTTATCAATCCCCGCATCTTGTATTTCATTCAGTACAGTTTAATTCCATTTCTATTATAGAAAACCAGTATGATGGAGAACTGGATAATGCCCCAGCCTTCCTCTATGGGAATGATACCTCAGCTATCAAAGCAGCTGGTGGCCCTACATCTGCCTCAGTAGCCCACAAAAATAAGGATCGGCTGCAGGACACAAGGAACTCTACAGACAAAATCGTATCAACTGACCTGCAAGGAAGCAGATTTATGGCAATTTGGGGCTTTACACCTGGCCACAAAACACTACAGCTGCAAAGTAGCTTTACAGCATTAATACACATTTTAAAATTTTAATTTTTTACTTTCTTTTTAGAAAGTTTCGCACATGTTATGAAGCCTGAAAGAGCTGACTTGTTATTTGCTGTATCTGGAAGTCTGACCCCCCTGCGCAACATCTGCTCTTGCAAGCAGTCCGTACAGTGCACGAAGACTCTTCCAAGTACTAAGAAGAAAAGATTGCTTCTGTTGCTGAAGCGGTCAATGCCAGATGTTTTAAGATGCACAAATACATTAAAAGATTAACACTACTGAGCTAGACAGAGCCATTCATTTTTAAGTAGAATGCAGAGAGAAAGCCATTTTCTCAGAATGTGTCTGTAGGCTGAAACAAATCTCATTTTTGTTTTGCCCAGTGACTGTTCGCAGAGCCAGAACAGATCTATACAGGTTTAATAGAAATCCATAGCATTCAGCACTCAGCTGCTGTAGCCACCCTTTAAGTGAAAGTACTCAAGCCTGACTGACAGTCTTACGCATTCCCCACCCAAGCTCAAAACAAACATATCTCAGCTTTTCGTTGGATGATATTTACAGGCAGTGACTTAACTGAAAAATAACTAAAGCAGAAAGCCATGGACCAAACAAAAACCTCATTTTTATTCAGTGGCAGTGGGTGTGACTTTCCTGAAACTGATGTCACAAGATTTCTCTTTCAAAGAGACGGTTAAAGTATTCACCCTCTCCTAACCTCTGAGAGGGCACATAAAAGCAAACCCAGAAATCACAGTTCAAGCCGCTCAGAGGGAGTTTTGACCTCTTGTCTTGCCCTGACCCACTTCAGTGTGGGTTTTTCAACTTCTTCTTCTGAAGAATTCTTTACTGAAAGAGTGGTCGGGCATTGGAACAGGTTGCCCAGGGAAGTGGTGGAGTCACCATCCCTGGAGATGTTCAAGGAATGTGTAGATGTGGTGCTTGAGGACATGGTCTAGTGGGTATGGTAGTGTTGGGCTGATGGTTGGACTAGATGGCCTAATAGGTCTTTCCCAACCTGTGCGATTCCGTGACAGCGTAAGAGGCGCAAGGATAAGTTTCTTAATTTCTTCCCATGTTCCTAAAGCAACCCAGGACAGCTTTTGGCTCTTCTCTGGCTTGACTGGGTACAGAGTTTACCTTATCCAATGTGCAGGAAAGTGCAGGCAGTCAGTACCTTCTTAAAGTCATTCCCAGGTGCCTGGATACTTCACAGCAGAAGTCAGTATTTCTTTTGGGTAAGCAAAAGCACTGAAAATTTTAAACTGTTTAAGATATTGATAAAGAGAAGAAAAAAAAAAGGCAGGGGGAAAAAAGACACATTCATAGTGTAAATTAAATCCTGTCACTAGCGGAGCTTTGGAGATTTCAAAATCCTTTCCCAACTCATTGGGCCAAGTATCAGTCCTCTCCAAAGAGCAAAAGAGGAACAATCTGCTAAAGATATCTACGGGTTCACTTTGCCTACAATGAAATTAAATTTTCAACTGACTTCTGTATAAAACTTCTTTGCATCTCCACATTTCTCTGGAGGCAAAAATATAAAACTGGGCTATTACATAAATATACGTCACTTTCATGTCCAAAAAAAGATCACACAGATGTCTATGGTTGTAGAAAAGTTTATTTTATGTGGCTATCACGAGAAAAAAAAATGGCAAGAACATATATATATAAAATGCAATTCAAAGATTCTGAGAGCCCTCAGAGGGATAAAGATGTTGACAGCTTTTGTAACAGGACATAACCCAATTATTTAATTTTTCCAGGATACAGTGGTATGTTTACTATGACTGCTAGAAATATCAGCCTTGTGGACTGAAACTCCTTTGGTGCCACGATCCCCAACTTCTCAAAGAAGGAAGGAAGATGCTTACTTAGGGATTAGTCTGCAACAGTCATACCATGAGCCAATGCAGTTACTTTTAGTCAGTACATCCCAGTGTAACCTCTGCCCAGAGCATGGACAGTACTACGACTGGAACTCCGCTGAACTCCCTGCAGCGCTTCTGACTGTGCAATGAAAAATCGTGTCAGTCATGAACGTAGTTTCAAGCTGTTACTCTCACATCACCATCAAGTACTCCACTTATTTTCCCCTTTCTCATCAAATATCAGCTACCAGCTTTTTCCACAGGCGTATTTCTACCCATTCCACAGTAGGCTTTTATGTTGTCTCCATCTCTTCTCCAGCCTCCCACTCTCCCATCAGTCATGCTAGCCACTACTGGCCAGTCATTTTAATATACAGGCAAGTTCACACTTTCATTTCTATCATGTAACAGATGCTCATAAAAGAGAGAGAAGCCCACTGAGTAATTTAGTATAAAGCTAAAAAAGCTCTATACTAAATAAAGCTCTTATGCAGGTAAGAGAACATATCACCCTTGTTAGTAAACAATAGTCTCAGTAATACACTATGAACGAATTCCACTGCTGCTCTCTATGTTCACTCTGATTAAGAAACCTTATTTTAACAGGCTGATTCTCCCACAAGTATTCTCTTCTAAGTACAGACAATGTATTCATTATAAAGCTAATTTTTTAAGAATAATTTAAAGTGTTTTCATTACAAGTAAACTGTCTTCTACAAAACTTGAGATTCAATTACTATATCCTGAACTTCCAACAAGCAATCTTTATGTGCAAGTTGGGAGAAATCTTGAGAGTTGTGAGTATACAACTTTCATAGAGAAGGGCTTTTTGTTTGAACGCAATGGACAAGGAAACAAAGTTTTCAAATACTTACACACACAAATGAAATGCAGTCACACCTTTTCAATGTTGGCACCCTGACCGTAATTGTTTATGTTGGAGCTTAGAGCCAAGGAATGAATTTCACCGTTTCAGTTAGCCAGACACACTATTAGAAGTTCAGCTGCCTTTCCTTTCTAATTGATCCATTCACATGACAAATGATGAACATCTCACTTGTCAGTGTCTTAAGCAGTAGTTTCAAGATCTGAAGTGTTTGACAGAGCTGCTGGAACATTTGAAATTTTACTACCTCACTTTCCTAATTAACACATGAGCTCCAGACAGCCCAGCTGACATTTTACAGTTAGGCAAAGGAAATAACTACTGTTCTATTAAACACTAAAAGTCTGAAGATCTAATGTATTTTCTTAAAAGGCACATGGAAACTTAATTGTTTTTACACCAGGACCTGGAACTACAGTTCATTGCACTGTCACCCAAGACAGTTAAAAAAACTCATCAAAACTATTAAGACCCAGCAGCACACGACTTCCTCACTCTGAAAGAACACAAATCTAACACCGCAAGTGTAACGCAAAGAGTTTATCAGCCACCATTCCTTGCAAGACGAGGTAGGTTAACAGCTTATAAGATGATACTGGTTTATGATTCAGATAACATTGCCTGTGCAAGCAGAGACATTTTTAACTCACAAATGTTGGACAGGGAAGGAAAAGCCTCAATAGTCAGTATGAGGGAATAAAATTTAACATGGCACATTCCCAAATCAGAGAGGAAATCCTGTTAAGTGGGGAGATGACAGGCTCCAAGATTTAGGTCAAAATACTGAATTCATTAAAAACAGAATTGTCCAACAAACGTAACGAGGCCAGTAACTCACTCAAGTAGTGTCTAAAGTCGCTGCATGAAATCTTTCAGTTGATACTGACAGCAGATTAAAAACATCTAAATATTTACATGTTTAAAATAAATATTTACATGTTTAAGCGTAGCTTATCTGGAGTATTTATCACTTCTGTTCCTTAGTAAATTCTGTCTGCATCTGTTTACATGACAGTAAGCCTAAAAAGGCCTATATTCATAATGCTTAACAGCTTCTAAAAGGCCAGAATGAAGTTTTACTTCCCAAATTAGTTCTCTGGTAGGCTCTGCATCTTAGCTGCCAAAATCCATCAGCATCTTTGGCCACACTGGAGAAACGCAACAATCTGAAAGCCCATCTGAAAACTTCCTATATGCATAACAAGCACTCTTTAAGCGTGTATTTTTATGATTCCCACAACCTATTGACTTGTAGCCACAAAAGGGAATTAAACATTGCATGGACAAACTACGATTTTTGTTGTCTAACCACCAACCTTTAGTTTCTAGTCTTAGCACATTGGACAAAGATCACAACTCTGGACAAAACGCCAATTCTGTAGTATTAAAAAAACTTACATAGTATTAAATGCTTGCATTCTTGAAATCTTTAAAAACCTGGGCTCGTGTCTTAATTTGCACTGAAAACTGAAGTTTATATTTGCACATATTTTAAATGTGTGTTTTATAACTGAACTGGTTGTTCTGTTTTCACAGTGGTCATTACAAACTGTTTCCAGCAACAGATAACAGAACAAGATTTAAGTATCTAGTACTGAAAACATTTGTGAAGGACCGCGGTTTGTAACTGGCACCTTCCTCTTTACAGAGATCTTTACAGTTCTCGTATGCTTTGAAATATGCTCTAGAACTTATTTTTAAGAAAGGCCTTCTTTCCCACAGTGTTTTTTCTTAAACACAAAAATACATCTGAACAAGACTGAAAAAGTTGCAGCCGTAAATAAAATTCTCAGAAACAAAGGAACATGAGTACACATTCACATTACTTCTGCAATCTGAGATACTTATTACTTGCTCACACACTTACACTATCACAGAAACAGACCAAATCTTTTATTAAACTTCTTTATACCAAAACTTAGGTAATGTAAACTAGACAGCAACAAAGAACCACAAGCAAGCAGATCTACAGTCTTAATACCCCTGAATTCAACTTCCTTTCTCTGATGCCCATGATGCGAAAGCACGACATAGGACTGGACATCAAATCCAACCCTCCATGACAGTGAAGGACCATGCACTTTGTCATCACCAGAAACAACTACTTAGTCTATGTATTTGTTCCTCCTAATTATAGGAGAGAATGACTCATGGATCTCACTTTTTCAGTGCAGAGGGCAGGGGGACTGGGAGAAAGGGGGAAGAGGCAAAAAACTTCCTTCTAATATCTAGCCTAATTTTATTCAGAATGATGGCAGAAATGGCACCAAATGAGAAATTTAACTCTTTAGATCTCTTTCATAGTTTATTGGCAAAAAGTGATGCAACCCTTACGACTCAGTACTTCAGAGTGACCTTCAGCCTTCTCTCTCATTGCTAACACATTCTATTTCATAAGCAGACTGTTTATCTAGTATAAAAAACCCCAATCTTTTGTTCATTAGTAAAGTCACAAAGACTTTCTTCAGGGGAAAAAAAATGCCAGTACTTGCCAAAACATACTCTAGTAATGCAAAGCAGATGATCTTTTCGTTTGCTTCAAATTACAAGGAACTTGTTTTCAATCAGCACTTGCATACGATCCCAAACTCAGTTACATCATCCAGTTTGATAGTTATCACATACGTCAATCGCAAGACTAAAATGCTGACGCACTCTAGTTTGAAATGGCAACATGATGCAAGCACTCCAAAAAAAGTTTGAGAATAGTATGGATAAAGTTTGATAGCTAAGTTTGTTGCATTATTTAACATCTATCAAATACGGAGAAAGTTGCATTCATTTAATTAAAAAAAAATCTGTTTTAAAGATTTAGTCAGGAAAGAGATTAAGCCTTACCTCTGGTTTACTGAGACTGGATGACACAAGAGAACCTGATCCTACATCCAGATCCCACTGTTTTCTCCCCCTGTTTTCTGGATCCAGCGCAGCAATTCGTCCATCCAAAGTGCTGATAATTACTAGAGATCTGCAAGTTGGAAGCATTCACGGTCAGAACTACAGCAGTGTGGCATTTATCTATTAGCTGTTTTCTATATTTAACACAGTGCCAACTCCAACTTTAAAGTCTACAGATTCTGCAAAGCAGAAATTTAACTTGGTAGCTCTACCTAAACCAACAAGAGAGAGTAAAGAAGTTGAAGTCTCTGGCTGGATGTCAAACTAATTTACATGCTGTAAGAAACTTTCAGAGGAAAATAGCTGACTTTTTGCTCCCACATGCAGGTGTTGCCACAACATCGAATGAGATCATCTTCTTTTGAGATATTTATACAAACAGTTAGATCTTATTTTTTCCAGTAACTTCCACACTGATCTTTAACATGTCTTTTCAAAACAACCAAATCCTGAAACAATTAACCCAGTAAATCAGTATGTAATAATAAGGCAGAATGAAGTTTTCAGTACCTCTGGATGAAGCACTGAAATCCTGGACATGTGACAAGTCTTAGAGTAACGCAAGTCAACTCTCTCCTAAGGCATACACAGGACACTAGAAACAAGACAACCTCCAGTGTTGTCTCCAGTGCAGACAACAAAGCAAGCAAACTGCTTAGGCTTTAAGCAGCCTATCTGTCTGGCGATGCATGGTAATGGCAGGCTAGCTGTTGATTTCTACAGCGCTGGAAACTCATCAATTTTAGCAAATCTTGTTTCTTACACAGCAGTAGAATTAGAAGAAGCATTTCTGATTGGGTTAGAATTCAAGCATTAAAATAAAGAAGAAAAAACACCAACACACCAAACCCAAAAAAACTAAACAACACATCAGAGACAAAACACTGATAAAGCATTTTTGAAGGGCCTTTTTTTTTTCCTTGAAAATTGTTTCACCCTGACCTGAAAAAGCTGGGATGTGCTGGCAGTTTTGGCTTGCAGCCCGCTCACCAATCTTCACAGGCTGTGGGAGCAGAGCTTGATCACTTTACAGACTGCTTGCACTGAGGAGGCTGGATCTAGTGACCCAGAAGGACCTTTATAGACATTGGTTTCAGTGAGAATAAGGAATTGTGCAAATAAACCCCATGGGTAGATTAACTGGTTCTGGGTGGGGGTGAAAGGGCTGGGGGGAGGTAATGCACACAGACATGTATATGAATCACTGCTTTAATGAGGGACACTAAATTATTGTGTAGAACTGAAGCCAATCATATTCACCTGTCCAAAGTTACCAGTGTAGTAAGCTGAAGTTCAGAGAGGCAATGACAGAGGCTATCGTTTTTGTTTAAAGAGGGGAAAAACTAAAATCATGATCTTGAACACATGCTCAAAGACAGGACATTATTGCATCACTTGTAACAAAGGTCATGTAAGACACTGCAGTTTTACACGTAAGAGTAACCCACACATTTTGTAGGACCTTATACTGTACTACAGCATCATATTGTTAATAAATGAAAATTAAACACATCTTTAACCTGTACCAAAAATAATGTAGCAGCTCCTGCTTCTGAAGGTGACCAAGCATCACATTCCTCCGAAAGCTTAGTTTAAGAAACTGTTAGACAAATACCAATTGTGCAAATATTTGAACAGTAGAACACATGAGTTTTTATAAGCTGAGCACATATAATTATTCCAACTGTACAGAAACCGAGACCGGGTTAATAATAAACTGGGTTGCAGGAGACTGTTCTCAAGCACCGTAAACAAGTGTTCGCACACTAAAGGCCTTGGATACACACTGAACAGAATCTGTTTGCTTTATGGTAAAACACCTTATCCGAAGCGCTCCATAAAAGTATTATTCCAAGTGGGTCTATTTAATTTTTATGTTGATCCAGCTGACAACTAGGTTATAAAAAAAGGTAGAAGTATAGCTAGAACAGAGGGAATTTTGGCAGTAACACTGTAGAGAAGAAAAATCCTAAAATCACACCATGAAATGTTTCCTTCCCATCTACTCCCATTGTTCTCCTTTATCTAATTCTTCCCACTCAACTTCTCCCTCAAGTAACAGATGTTTTATGCCTTTGTATCTTACCTTTCCATATTACCTTTCCCCACAAGATGCAGACCCCAACCATCCCCAGGAGTTATCTCAATATTTAAGCCTCACCACCACCACCCAGACAGCAGGTTAGTAACCTGTACCCGCATCACGGCCTCTGGGCACCCAAATCGTGGTGTAACCGCATTTCAGTTTTAAGTTGAGCTGATTGGGAAAGCGAGGGGGAAATTATGCCATCAGAGGGAACCTTTGTACCCACAGCACACTTTGAGAATCTGGTTTAACCAACTGCTACTGCATACCCTAAAAATCCTCACTTCTCTTGGGTGCAACGGTACTCTTTGTTAGTCCCCGCGGCCACCAGCTCTAGAATGGACTTTGTTTTACAAACTCCACCTGAGCAAACTCTTTGATGAGACAGAGGAACAGGAGCAGCTCAGCCATACCTCAAGCTTGCATGTCGGTGCCTTTGAAGTGGAACTAGGTGCAAGAAAAGCATTCATTTCTCTCTGCTTTTTTAATGAGTGACTCATTTTGAACTAAATCATGTTAATGGTCCCATCTTCATCTTGCTCTTCAACAATAATCTTGCTTGTCAGAAAAAAAGATGCTAAAAATCCTTACTCTTGTAATAAAATCCTTTGTTACTTTATCTTTCCACAAATTAAAATCTTAAAACCTGTTCCCCCCCATCTCTGACCAACTCCACTGAGTTAAAATCCTGTCACTTAAACACTAACTGGTGTAAGATCTGCAATTTGTCTACATGTGCCCTGGACACGTGCTAGGGTTATACTTTCTCACTAGCAGATTTTCCTTTTTACAAGTTACTCCCCTTTCTCTGTGAGATTCCACTGCTTGCAGCTTTGTGTACCGTCAGTTTAAAGCGGTGACAAGAGATCTTCCAATCTTCCAGGTAGTCTAATCAAGCACTACATTAACATATTCTGATAAAAGCAATTTGAGTGACTCTTCAAGAAACTATTTCAGAGCATAAAAACAGGCAGGCAACTTGCTTTTTGTCACCCTACAGTGCTATCATAAGTTTGCTGTGGCGTATTTTGCCCATTTCTTACAACAAATTCTTACAAACACCAGTAGGATATGGCTATGATTCATGAATAAAGAGGTGTCCTTTTAGCCATCTCCTTCCAGGCTTTTGCTGGCTGAAGAGGTTAGGACTGTACCTGCAATTCTATTACATTAAAGTGAAATAGTGATATTGTGGATGCATCTTTGGGACAACTGATTGTCAAGTTGCAAGGAAAAGGCACTCCCATGTTAGCCCCTATTTTGGTTAAGTCTGATAAACTCTGTTATTCTTTGCAAAATGATACCTTATCACTGGCTCTATCAGCACCACCTCCTGACTGGGGTAAAGCTTAAAGACGACCTTGACCAAGCAGCCGATTTGCAGAACCATACAAGTTTTCTAAGAACACTACCAAACTAGAGCTCCATTCTGCATACCATCCCACATGAAACACAAAATACTACCCAACTTAAGGTCAAAAGTCACAACTATAATGCCAAGGAAAAGAGGAGTACAGAGACAAACAGCAAATTCCTGAAACAGCAAGACATTTGTTGAAAGTAAGCCATGGACTATAGTAGGGAGTGAATCCCATCATACACATACTAGAGAAGATAAAAACCACGCCACCAACACAAAACCAGAATTGCAATAGTGTCCACAAGCCTGGACCAGAACGAAAACAAATACAGAAAGCAACCACTCAAACTAGGTAGTTACTTAAATCCCAGGATCCATTTTTTCAGGCACCTGAAAAATGAATGTCAGTAAAATGATGAAGACACTTAGGTACTTCACCTTGCCTTCAGGTGCTGCTCCAGAACATACTACAAACCAAGTGATGGAGCAGAAGAAAATCCCTTCTGGGCCTTTACAGATGGCAAGCAGGACTAAAGCAAGGAGCCAGTACAACAGGGCACATACAAAGACATCTGTAATCAGGGCAGGTGGCAGAGACTAAGTTAATACTATATGGTCAGATTTTATTTGAACTTTGTCAGTATGAAAACACATCTGGACATATCTCCCCCACCCTGGCCATCTACAAACAGCCGCTACGTTTAAATGAATATTTTTCCTTACTGTTTCCTATCCTCTGTCGCTCACAGACATGAGCTTGTTATTGAAGGGCAGTTATAATGTTCTCCCTTGAAACTATGCAAAATACCTACTACAAACTTCCACATACACTGACATACAAACAGAATAAAAAGACTAAGATTACAAAGGAAGATATAAACAGGACAGGGAAGGAACACTTATTTAGCTCATCTATAGCCTTTCACAGCGCAAAAACTTTCTATGTATTCAAATAAGCTGGTTTTGTTAGAAAAACAAAGCAGAATTTATCAACACTCTGCTACAACATTTACCTCTATTGCTGCTTCAGTTTAAAGAAAACAAAACACAACCCCAATAACCTCAGCCCTCAAAAGCCATTTGGGACATTGCAAATACCACTGTTGGTCAAACCTGAACTCTAAACAGCCATTCCAATTTCAAAACCTGCAGCATGTTTGTATGTAAAGAGCGCAGTATTTTCACTAACCCTCACATTTTCTCCTAGGAAATTTTTAAAAAATCCTCAAAACCAAGATGATTACATTCATTTGCCTTCAGCAAAAACAGCTGGGGTTTTGGTTTTGTTGGGGTTTTTTTGTTTTGTTTGTTTGTTTGCTTTTGGGTTTTTTTCAGGTTATACTGAACTGTTATATTACACAGCTATTTTATTGCTGAAGGACAGTTAGCTGAGGTGAGTAGAGATCTCACAGAGAGAGATAAAAAAAAATAAAGAAATGCAGACAAATACTGTGGCCAGACAGCTGTTCTATTTTTATTTGATGACAGCAAATCTATTCCCATGCACTGATTAATTAGAAAACAGAGAACATTTAATTTCAGGTTAAATTAGGATATTGGACATCTTTAGTGTATTTTACTTTAATAGTCCAACATAAAATTAATTTTTAAATATTTTCAGGACTAAATAAAGGAGGGTCTTGTTAAAAACTGAATACAGCAGGATTGGAATAAACTAGATAGTATTTTGATGACCTGATACACAAAAAAATTATCCTGTTGCTAATAGATGAATAGATTTTTCTCAAATAAAACAGGATGTCATCAGCGGGTTTCTGGCTCTAAGTGAATGCTTGGATATTGTAACAAAAAGCTTTGGGCTTTTCATTTTTAGAACAGGTTCTTAAATAGAAGAGGCATTTAGTCATGCTCTTCTTCCTCTGAACTCTGTCTGTGGCTTATCACCTCATCTTTCTCAGCCAATTCAGAAACAGACTGAAAACAGCTCAGTAACATTTCTGCACTTGAGTCATTCATTAAAATCTTCTTTTTGCCAGAGCTTCTTGCCACATGCGGTTATTAAGTATTTTATTCCCCCTTGTTATACTCAGAAACTTGTTCAGCAATTTGTCTTGACCTGTTTTGCCTCCTTTCAAGCATACACCAGTGTCTGTGTTTAATAGACAATTAAGTAAACAGGAGAATTGTGTTTTCTTTAAAAGAAGAAAATGAGAGAACGGGGTAGGATGCTCAGAACAACGTAAGTTGCCGGTGTTGGAAAGAGTTTAGACCACAGATGTAGTGCTCTCGTGTCTCCTTCCCGCGGACACAGAGCGCAGGGTAACGAGTCAAGGAAGGGATCGAGACCTGGCATTACCAGGGTAAGCAGATCGGCCAGATGTCACAGAGCATGACATCCGGCAGCTTATTTGTCTGACAGTTAAGGCGCTCTTTCTCCCTAGTAACAATCATAGACAAGAATAAGTACCTTAGCCATGATGGGGTCCTGAAACACCCTGGTGATGGTGGGGTCCCGAAGCACCCTTTCCTCACTGCCACAGCCTCTTCCCCGCCCACCGGTCTAGGCTGTCCCTCACTGCAGCGCTACTTCCAGCTCTCCTCCAGCCCTATCACGGACTCGTCTCTTCCACCTCTTCGCCCTGGTCCTCTCCTCCCACCTTCCAATACTTCCCTGCGCGTACTTACACTTCAACCCCACGCACTAGCGTGCAGCATCCTTGTTCTCCACGCAGCCCCCTCCCAACGACCCGGCCCCTCTATAAACAACCTACAGCCCATCTCTCCCGCCTGCCTTCTCACTCCAACCCTTACGGTCCTCCCAAGTGCCATTCCTCTGCAGTGCACCCCTCCGAGCCC
>NW_010243347.1:23593-31019 GCF_000690775.1 Eurypyga helias | reverse complement strand
GGCCATCACACGCTGCCACATTCGGAAAAAGCCAAGAAAACGATTTCCACATTAGCAGCGAGGAAAAAGCAGTCATGTCTAAAACCAGGGCTTGCTTCCCCGCTTGGCCGATGGCAGTCGTCGATCATCCCTCTTCCTCCACTACGGTTAGTCTTAACCAACGGCCAGATCAAAACCAAATTCAAAACAAGTAAAAAACCCCACCCCAGGCCAATTTCACTGAAGTGAGGCAGAAAACGCGCTGCCGCTCTCCCCGCGCCCCTCTGGCATAACCTCGGGGGCAGGGAGCATGTAAGCGCGACAGCGGCTGGCGCGGGGGCCGGCGCAGGGCTCGCATGGAGACCCAACGGCTGCTCGGGCAGCACAGGCCCCGCAGCACGCTCAGGGGAAGAAACCGAGCCCATCGCCTGTGAGCCAGGGTACTGTGCTGTCGCCTGCTGCAAAGGTGAGGAGCGGACGCTGCAGAGCTCTCCGTCCGCTTACACGCGTTTTCACTTCAGGCATTCCATCACCAAAAGGCTCCGTGGCTCAGGCAGGAGCAGGATGGCAAGCTGCGCTGGGGGGGCACCCGCTGCCGCCGCACAGGAGGACGGGCAGGTAAGGCGTCCCGGACGCACGCCCAGCAAGCGCAGGTTGCCCCAGCGCTCCCGGCCTTCTTCGCTAGCGCATTCCCAAACTGCATCGCTTCATGACATTTAACATCTTACCCAAGAGTCATACGCAACGTTGGATGAAAACAGTTAAGAGTTGTAAAATGCATCTAGTTCTTACCTTTGATATGCCTGAGGAGATGTGGGAGGTGTACTGAACACATGCGAATATGGGTGATAGGGTGTCTTTTTCAAAGCCTGAATAAGATTTTGTCTATATTCTGGGTCTATACACCACAAGGACCCCTTTCCAATACTCTGCAAAGAAAAAAGAATTAAAAAAAAAATCAAATATTTGATCTAACGGCATAGCCTTATTTATTTAGCAGTATTTGTCAGGAAAAGCAATGGGTTTGGGGTTTTTGTCTGACAGAAGTGAACATAGTTTGCCTGCCAGAGATTATTGCTCCATTAATAACATATTGTGGCTGTCCGGTTTAAATTCACACCTCTGGGGGAAAAAAAGTAAGAATGAATGTTTGGTTTCTTCCCCCTCACCCCCCGCCCTTGTTACTAGTTAGTATGATTTAATAATATCTGGCAATTTCCCCATCACCCCATATTGGAAATATAAGAAGCCACAGTAACTGTTAAATGGAAACTCTGAAGAAAAGTAGATTCTTTTTGAAACTGATTTTCTTTTCCTTTTACTGTTATACTAACAAGAAACTGGCCTAAAAAGGAGGGGTTTAAACACCCTAGCAACTGTTTTAAAAATAAAAGGACTTAATCCTTCAACCACATGACATCAGTGCCATCATACTACAAGAGGAAATTAATCATCTTTTCTCCCCTAAGGGGAAAAAAAATACCCAAAACCCCCAAACAACAACAAAAAAGCCCACAGTATAATCAGAATTTAAACCATTTAAGGGTGTTGTGAAACCATGATCTGTTCAACAACAGTTACTGTAGTTATCCTATCTGGACACAGGAAACAACTCAGTCAACCTGCAATGTGGAGACTACACTCAAATTCAGTATTCGTTCTGCAGTGCAATTTCAGTTCCTGCCTCAACCCTATCAGAGGTCAGGGTGCAGACATTTTGAACTGTTTTATGTCAGTACTCAAACAAACAGAAAAAGACCTTTCCCTCAGCGCCACTGTGAAGGCATACAAAACGACAGCTCAGCCGCAGCCCTGGTCTGCTTCAGCGTATGTAAAAACAAACCCCAATGCTAATTACCGAGTGAACTCCACTGGCAGGCTTTCCAGGCAGTAGGATAAGATTTTTTGGTAAATGCTGATGTTTTCTGGAACAGGCAGGGAGGCTGCGCTAGCACCTCTAGCCACTTTTCAACCCAGGACCAGCCCTTTTCTCAACTCCGCGGAGCAAAACTCTCGGTTTCGCATGTCGAAGAACAAACACACACACACAAAAATCACACCAAAAGTGGGATATTGTTTTCTAAAGCCACAAGGGAGACCAAAATGAAGTAATTGTTTCATTTCAAAAAATTGTCATCTTTGTGGAGCCCTACCAAATCATAAGCGTTCCTCTGCCTCACGGACGGCTTTAGGATACACAGTGCAACGCGTGAAGTACTTACAGACCTCATTCCAAGCTTACAGGCAGCAAAATATAGAAAAATGAAAAAGAAAAAACGGCTCTGGATGGCTGTGTGGGAGCATCTAGCACGTTCACAGCACGACATGAGACACTGAAAGAAAAGGAGAGGGCCCGGCACAACACGCCCCAGCCATGACTGCTTTGTTTCCCCTCTTGCTGGAGGGGATGAAGAAGGAACCACCCTCTGCACGCTGCTCTGGTGGGAGCGGGAACATAGGGCCAAACCTCTTCAGGATGGCAGGGTTCAAGCCCGCCTCTCCCCTTGCTTCCCAAAGGCACCCTACCAGAAGGCCGCTGAACAGTCCAAGGGAAACCATCCTCCAATTCTCGAGGTGAAGTGAGGCCCTTGCATGGCCGAAAAGGCCAAGATTCAAGGGGCTAGAGAGAGAGAAGGCAAGCGAGACTCTTGGCTTCCATCTCGGTAAAACTCTACAGCAGATGACCAAAAGACCCACTATAGTGGAAGCTGTGCATCACACATCTCAAACCAGTCTGCGGAAAGGAGACAGTTCCGGTTAGACGTCTTTTAAACACGGGACAATGAGCCAGATACTTGACATGATAAGCCTAATAAGTGACTTTTCAGGCAAAGGACAGAGTCAAAAATAGAATCCAAACCTCTTAAATTCCACTTCCATGCTCCATCCAAGAGCCAGAGCAAGAAGAACATAGAATTTCCTTTTAAGCAAGCAATGTGCAAAACTAGGAACATTTTTCAGGAGAAAACCTTTGCTGGATTCCTTACTCCTTACAGCATGGGATAAGCTTAAAAAAAAAAAGCTACACTTAAATACCATCTACCTTATTTGTACGTGCTGGAACACAACATATTGTTTCCAAACTTCTCTGTTTTTTCATTTACTTCCAAGACAGACTTTTCATCTACCTGGAAGAGATTACGTCCCCAAAACCCATCGGAGCTAGTTCAAGTTGAGGGCCTTACAAGATGAAGTCACTACTGAAGGGTAACTTCAAAACCTTTCATTACTGTTAAGCCAAATTTGTTTGGCTTGTCCATATTCTTGCAAAAGCCAAAAAAAATCTCACTGAAACCCAGAAAGTCTCTCACACAAAAAGTACTGAGAAGAATCACACTCCTTGTTAAAAGAAACACCAGGAAGGCAGATTTGCTGTGTTTTCACTACAACTGTGCTGGCTCACAATTCAGCAGCAAAAACAAATGCAATTTAAGGCAAAGCTCTCCAACCATGCGAAGTTCCTTCCTTAAGACAGTAACTTTTGTTTTTCCACAATCACACAAGAGAGTAGAAATAAAAAGAAAACTGAAGTGTCATGCGGTTAAGAATCCTACTTGACTGTTGGAGGTGTGAAGAGCTTCGTTAACTGTCTGTTTAGATATGTCATTAGTCTTCCCATATACAGAGCAATCACAGGAAAGGAAATCATTTGAACTCAAACCCATCGGTTAGTGATTAATTTCCATCTTATGACACTTGGCATGCTGCTTCACCACCTCCTCCAAGCCAAAAGTCAATAGTGGCTCCAATCAAAAACCAGCAAGGAAGGGGGAGAGAAAAAAAAAATAATCCCTGGATTACATTTGTCTCCCAGGCAACAAGTGAGTGAGAAGTGCTTAACAGCCCCCTGATCATCTCGGCTCTGGAGTGTTTTCAGACCTCCGGACACACCACAGCCTCCTCCCAGTGCCAGGCACAGCCACCTCCCTCCCTCCCTGACTGAATACTTTTTCTTAAAAAAAAAAAGTCCTGATAATCTTTTCTATTAGGAAATTGTTATGCCCTTTTCTGACACTTTATACATATGTAGACTGTATTGGGATATTGTGTACTAAATCCCAAGCTATTAATTCATTTGCTGGTTCTCATATCTCGAATATACAAATCTGATTCCCCTAACCCCCCAACATTAAAACCAGTGCATTGCCATGAAAAGGTACATGGCACACTCAGTTGTCCAAATGTTTTTTCTCCCAATGGACTGCATATAGAAGTTTTTAAATCCTACTTTACACACCCTTTTAGGATCCAAACAAAAATGTCATTTTTAATAGAATTGAAAAAGGTTGAAATTTAAAAATAAAATAATTAAAATGCTGCTTGTCAGCTCTTTCAGTTGTTACAGCTGGGGATAACAGCATTATCCGCTATTAAAATTCCTCATTATAAATATTTTGCTTCCATAGACCTCCCCATTAGCTGCCTGGCCTTACATATCACCTATCGTCTGCCCAAGGCTCAATAAAAAAAATTGTGCATTGAGCTCTTTCCAAGACCAATGGCTGGGAAAAAAATACATACCCTGTCTATATAAAAATTCCGGCAAATGTTTATTTGAGGAATTTTGTTCCCTGGTTATTTTAGCACAGACTTGAAATGTGTTAGGAACGCAACTTTATTCCAGGGTTGTTCTTTTCATTGCCATACAAACAGCCTGCCCAAAATAAAGCTTTGGCAAGAGAGCAGATACAGGAACCGCAAAACAGGTGGGCTCAGAGGGAAGCTGGCTCTTTCCAACCGTACCTTCTGAAGCTCTGGCTACACCACACCGGACTGCGCTGAAACCAGGGAGGAGCAGCTCCAGGCGCCCGCATCTCCCACTGCAGCACCACCACCAAGAGGGTCCCTAAGGGAGCAGAGCCCTAAGGGGACATTCCTCAAAAAGGGATGTAGTAGTGGATGGAGGGGTCTGAGCTGCTGCTGCTGCTTCCCTGGTCCTTGCTGTTCTCCCTGCTCTCCTGCACGTGCCAGTCCTTCTTCCACAAACCCATTTCAGTCATTCCCCTCAGAGAAAGGTATTTGGCTGGCACAGTTTCGTGTCATTTAAACTCATTAAGCTGGCTCACACGAAGGGCCTGATGAGCACCCAGAGCTGCTGCAAGGCAGCATAGATGTGGGGAGCCAGGGAGGAGAACAGGAGCGCTCCCTTTCTGCAGCAGGAGCCGTGGTGACGTGATGCATCTCTTGGAACGGCACACCGAGAAAGGACACAAAGCAGCTCAGAAGAGGAAGGGGGAAAACCGGCGTGACGGAGCAGGCGTACACGGGAGAGCTGGGGTGAGCCGGCAGTGCGGCTGGCAGCCATGGCCCTGAGGGAAAGGCCCCGAGAGCCGCGGCTGAGAGCAGAGATGCCGGGCATGGATGCATGGGGGCCGGGAAGGCCAGGCAAGCAGGGAGGAGAGGAACTGAAACGAGACCCATGAGTGCGCCAGCGACCGCACAGCTCTGCACAGGCACCCAGGCTATGCCAGCAAGCTGAGAATTATCAAACTGAACTCTCTGAGTGAAGGATTTTGCTACTTTAAACAAGCTGATAAAACCAAACCCAACCCAACAACTCCCCATTGAGTACATCTGTCCTTTTTCTTCTCCACTACCACACCAGGAAGGACAAGTGGCCATGGCCAGACTTTCCTGACTCCAAGCTGCCAGCAATAGGAATTAGGGATATGGCAGCTACCCAGGCTGAAGTGGTGTAGATGTACACCGCCTTTCAGAACTATGCCGTGTTGGTTACAGGGGTGCTTCAGGAACTGTACAAACAAGCAGAAAAAGCAGAAATTTGCTATTACTTGAAAAAAAGGGCATTTCCAACTAACATCGCCAGTCCCAAACTATCAGATCTTGAAATCATACCACTGTGACTTACCAGTCCCTGCCTAGCTCAGGGTAATTTGTTGCACTCATTAACACAGGACCTTCGACTTACACCAATGACACTTTCTGCAGTGATGAGGAACCTTTTGGTGTCAGTATTCACCGTTACTGATCTAAGGGTTTGCTCTCAGCATGGATGAAACCTACTATTGTTACAGTAAATGACCCCTTTGCAAGTAATAGTGGAGTGATTACTGGGTAGCAAAGGTTCTCACTCTAAAGAAATATTTATTTTGAGCTCCTTCAGCCCAGTTACTCTGCAACAGCAAGCTTGAAGCAAACCCTTCCCACGGATTTGCCAACAAGTCTATCCGTGGGAATGCTGTACGCCTTCTATAGGTGTCCAAGTACGCCATGTGAGCACAGAAGCATTGCTCTAGGATCAAGCTTCAGTCAACCAGTGTTTGAAATTTCAAAAGAACTGGATGATAGAAATATCCATGACGTCACCACAGAATTAACAACAACTGCTTGAGCCACTACAGCCAGGACCAGAACCTGAAAAAAATAATCATTTTAGATCAGAATAGGTTTCTGTGCGTAAGGTGAGAGAGAGAACAACGTTTCTCAACTTCTACGTCTGTCCCACGCCTAAGGTGGCAGCATTAAGTCACCATCCTCCTCTTCACAGACGCCACATCTCTGGAAGCACTGCGGACTGCTCACGCCGGGGCATGAAGCCTCCAGGGGTGGCGGGAGCATGCCCAGCGCTGTCGGGCAGTGAGGACCCATACAACCTCCCAGGAGAACAGGCACGGTGGAAACTTCTGCCCATGGAAAGAGCAGGCTATTTCACTCACCACCAGACACTGCAGTCACCCAAAACACAGAGAGGTTCTGGAAACCTTGAACAAAACACGTTTCGGGTTGGTTCCCAGGACAGCAAACTAACATCAATAATTCTGCCTAAACAAAATTCTCGCCTTATGGGGGGAAAAACCAAGAATCTATTTCTTGAGAAAAGTGAGGGATTTTTGTGAGGAGATGGAGAGGAAGGACGAAGGGAAGTGAAATACTTTCCAAGCGCACCTCATGACACCCTGCCTTTAGCTCTGAAATGCATCAAGAGGAACACAATAATCACTCCAAAATCCACCTCAGGAGAGAATGACTTGCCTGAACAACTTTCTTGCACTACACAGAGATGCCTGCCAAGTGACTTAAAACCATTCTGCAACACAACATAGATTACACATCCTTCACCAAACATGCCGCTACTCTTGAGGGCTCGCGAACGTTGTGCTGGCACTGTGGGAAACAAGTGGCTTGCGATGACAAAACTCACCGAGGCTAGGAAACGCAAGTGGATTGTGACCACTGATGTCGTGTTGAATCAGCACAACAGCCAGGGCACAGAGGCTTTCCAATGGCCAAGCAGAACTTGTGCGACCGGGAACACTACCCGAAGGCCAGCTCTCTGCTTTTCACTTGCAGACAGCAGTGCCAAGAGCGCGCCTCACTTCACCATCATCCTTCCCGTTAGTACTGCCCTCCTCTAAGAACAGGGCATGGCTGCTAAAATAGGGCCAACTCAGAACTGCAGTTCCTTCATTTACGTGAGGCAGAATTA
>NW_010243347.1:22057-23562 GCF_000690775.1 Eurypyga helias | reverse complement strand
AAGATGTCATGTAACAAATTTGAAACTTATTTAGCTGGCAAACGCTCAGGAAGATTTAAGATTAAGATCCAGAGGTTGGTCTGCTGTCTGTTTAAAATTCTATCAGCTATCTTCATGCCTAAGTATTTCAAGTTATCAAGACAGATACAATGCTGCCTGCCTGCTCTGCTTGCCCACACTGGTTGTCCCGTTTTAAACAATTTTTATGAGTGGTCATGGAGAACAGGAAACCTTTATCCTCTTTAACAGCTATGTACCCTTGCAGATGAGGCTGGTAGGTTCACTAGTTACTCCTTTCTTAAACAAATGAAGTAGTTCTCAGAAAGGCACAGAGCATTTGAATCATCTGAGGTCAGCTAGCTTAAAAATAAAAGAAAAAAGAAATACAACTGCTAAGGAATTCTTAAAGAAAAACAAAGCCACTGCCAATGACTGCTATTATTATAAAACACATTCCTTAGATCCACTGTAATCTCACATAAAAATTACAAATAACTGTTCATGCAGTTCATGGGTAGATTTTCTTTATTCTCTTCCAACATTTCTAGCACAGATCAGTGAAATTCTATATGGACAGTTTTAAAGAACTGCACTATAGACACACTGTAATGAACTCACATGAAAACCCCCTTACCTACAAACTCATTTTGAGTTAGAAACTTCCTCTAACCTTAGGAGGAAAGTTTGGCAACATTACCTGACAGCTTGACACCAAGAGAAAAACTAAAGTAGTACTTGCATGCAGCATAACAAAACCCTCACACCCACCTCTCCTGCATGTTTTCAGCTCTCAGTAAACGAGTAGTCACAGCTCAGCTCAATAGCAAAGCTGAAAAAGAGCTCTGACTAAATAAAACACAATTACATGACCATAAATATATCCTCATTTAATACATGAAATTAAAGATTTGATGGGAAGACTTGCTGAAGTACCATGTTCAACCCAAGTAAACCAGCTGCAGCAAGAAATCACTGGCTTTTCTCAAGCAAACAAAAGGTTGAGGCTTTTAAAATCTTATTGTGCTCCAAGTAAAAACATCCATTAGTTGGAATTGTACAAGTCGGAGTCTCTCCTTTCATGCTCATCTCCTGCGATTTTAGCTCACTTGCTCAGTGAGCCACCCCGGACACCAACACAGCCACCAACCTTTTAAACCTCTTGGTTGCCTCTAGGAAAGTGGCTTGATTCTGCTCCAAGCAAGCGGTGCAGGGGCATTTAACCATCTCCATGCCGCTGGAGTCCTTCTAGTTACAAAATGGGTATTGTCTTTCCAGTGGGAGAGGTTGGGTGGGTACATAAATTCACCCAGAAGTAGGGTTATAGTAGAAAAAGACTACTTAGCCTCAAAATAAAACAAAACAAAACCCTTCAAACCAAACAGGAAGCCAAGCATGCAAGTAACCATAAAATATAAAAATAATAGGCCAGCTAGAGAAAAAGAGTCATAGAATCACAGAATGGTTTGGGTTGGAAGGGACCTTAAAGATCATCTAGTTCCAACCCC
>NW_010243347.1:20771-21966 GCF_000690775.1 Eurypyga helias | reverse complement strand
GGCAACCTGTTCCAGTGCCTCACCACCCTCTCCAGGAAGAACTTCTTCCTGATATCTAATCTAAATCTCCCCGTTTTCAATTTGTACCCGTTACCCCTTGTCCTGTTACTACAGGCCCTTGTAAAAAGTCCCCTCCCAGCTTCCTTGTAGGCCTCTGCAGGTACTGGAAGGTGCTATGAAGTCTCCCTGGAGCCTTCTCTTCTGAAAGAAAGGTTGTGGGACTTCACAGTCCAAAAAAAAGGGGCAAAAAAACCCCCCACCACGCAACCATAAAAACCTCAAACCAACCAACCAAAACAAAACCCATCTTTCCCAGGCAAGATGCAGTACAAGACCCCTCAACACATGAAAGTGTTACCGAAGCGCACATTGTCCAGGTCTTCCAGTGTTAAAGAAGTTCAAGTCTTAGAAGCACAAGACATGGGAGAAGTTTTCTTTGGACTTTTGTGGGCTATCAGAGAAAAGGGCCCTGCTCCCGTCAGCGGTGCCTTTAGAGGCCAACCCCCACACAAACCCCCGAAGAGCAGCCCATCAGCAGAGCCAGAGGCACAGGTCCTATGGCCTTGCCCACCTGCCACACGCACGGCAAAGCAACAGTGGGTAACGTCTCGCAGCAATGGCTGCGAGAGAGCACGGGAGTGACTGCACGGGTGGGCTGGGGTTTACACAGATGAAGGCATTCATGGGCTTTTAAACATTTTTTTACCTCGCCGCTCCCCCTCAGGAGTATAGGTAAGTCAGAAACATCTCCTAGTGCGACAGCTAGATAGCCAGCAAGCCCAAGCTGCCACCAAGGACGACCAACCCAAGGTATGTCCCCAGAGTCCAGGCTCCTGGTCCCACAAGGGGCACTTGAACACCGGGTCTGGAACGATTCTCTGTGGTTATTTCAGTCACCGTGCACCAGGGGCACAACTGGCTCCCGCTCCTCCTCCAGCCCCTGCCGCAGCACGCCAGCACCCGCGTGTCCATCAGCACAGGTAAGCTCCCAAACACTACTGCCGACAGCGCATGTTACACCACGTTAGCTTCCCGCTGCTCCCATCAGAAAATGACTCCTCCAACAGGCTCAGGAGGTGCTGCGTTGTGTCACCCGCCTCCCGGAGTCACACTCAGCTTGTTAAATATTTCCTTGTTGAGTTTACGTGCAAACCACCCCATAAAGCTATTAGGCCGCCATATGGAAATCCTGCAA
>NW_010243347.1:17176-20740 GCF_000690775.1 Eurypyga helias | reverse complement strand
AAAGAGTGTCGTTAACTGCCCTTAAAGAACGCCTGGCTCCTATAAAGCAGCAGTGTGTTGTTTTATGCCAGTGCCTAGCAACCCCCGACGTGCCCCAAAGCCTCCCCAGGCCAGGCGAAAAAGAAGACAGGCTGTGACACTGCGAGGGAGGAACAAAGTGCAAGATCAAACAGACGCGGGGAGACGGCGCTGGGAAGGCAGAAGCGAAGCCTGTCAGCATGACGGGCTGTCACATGGCATACTTGAGGGACGTTAGGTAGCAAGTGGCATTAATAATGCTGTTTCATACTATAGAATTCCTGTCTACACACGGAAAGTGCAATTATCCCTACTCTATTGAAAAGAAAATTGAGGAAACAGAGAAACAAAAGAATAAAAGAAAAGAAGTTAAGTGCTCAAGGTCACCTATAAAGTCAACAGCAAAAGGAAAAAGAAATCCAAGAGACTCCAAAGGGATAGCTCATTTAGTGGGATGGACTCATTTGATGTCAGAGGGGCACTCATTTAAACAGCCTCTGGTCATCAGATAGTCTTCGTGTTATCTAGATTATAAATCTGGGGGAAAAAATACAAATTGCTTTTCCTTACAAAATATATAGTTACGTGGTATATGAAACCCCAGCGACAGTTTTAAAACACAACCCTTCACCCCGCAGATATTCAAAAAATTATTCAACACTTATATCTGTGCTAAAGGTTTGCAGGTCATTTTGTTGCCTACTAGCGTGTTAATGATGAAATAAGCCAGTGAGTGAATTTCCAGGGGAAGGGGTTAACAGCTAGTAGAGACGGGTGGGAGGCAGTAGGTTGCACTAAATCCATTAGCAGTGACAAATAAAAACAGAAGTAAGGAAGACCTGACAAAAGCTAATGGAATTGCACCGGTTTCCCCTATAACTGTTTATTTAACATAAGGGTTTTTTCTTGCTTGGTATTTCGAATTGGTTCACACGATGAATTGAGGGGGAAAAACAGGCACTTTGATAAACGGTTTGAGAGGCTGCCTGGATGTGGGGTTTCCAAGTGTCCCTGGGGTCTTTAGGGAAACAAAGCTGTGCTGCGCCCGCAGCCTCAACACATCCCCGTCACCCGCAGCAGGCACACGCTGGAGAGGAACCATCCTCCTGCAACAAAGACCTCAGTGTTACCACACACCTATCAACACGCTAATTATTTCTGCTGCTTACATACGCATCATCTACTCTGCTCGTGTCCCATTCCTACACTAAGTTCAGGGATACTTATTTTTACTACCATTTCTCCTTCCCATAGTTGAATGAAACCCTAGAACGCAAACCAAAACACCTCCCCATGCTGCAAACATCCTCCAGAATGAGGCAACGTCTTGACTGCAATGGAAGCCTTCACCCTGCTCAACGGCGCAAATCAGCACCAAATCGCCAGGGCAGGGCCTGGCTGCCAGAGCCTCAACGGCCAAAATGCCGCAAGCCCAAACCTCACAGACTCTGACAAACCCGGGACTTCACTCGGTGCCTTTGCAAGCAGCGCACACCAATCCTCCCAAACGCCAGGGACCGTCACAAGGGTCTGGAGAAACTCCTCCTCAATTAGTCAGTAAGATGAATGGCTCTGCAATGAAGGAGAACCGGGGCAGGACCAGTTTAGCTCCAGGAGCAAGCCAGCCTCCTGCAGGGAGGTCAACCCCAGCTGCTCCAGCCAGCACACTCCCTCTTACGCACCGGGCACCCCGGTGGGACTGAAACGGCAGCGCCTGCGGGAGAGGGTTTCCTCACCTGGCAGGATTTGGCCTCTCATTTAATACAAAACAAGCAAGAAATTCCACCTGAGAGCGACACCACTGAGACCTACACATGGCCAGACGGGGGGCAGCAAGCCCCCAGTGGGCCCAGCTGCGGAGGAAGACCACCACCCCCTTCAGCACTAACCTCTTCCCACATCTTCTGGAGAGCTGGCCATAAAGGCCTTCCCAGGAGAGGCAGAAACACATCTCGACTGTACCAAAGCCTTCCAGCGCCATGAGGCTCCAATCTCAAGGCTGCAAGGGAATTCCATACCCGGGCAGAGACGGGGAGTGGGCTGCTAAGCCGCCTGTCTCCACCAACTACCACATCACAGGTCGCTACAAAGCACCCTAGCCGCCTGCCTGTCTCCACCAACTACCACGTCACAGGTCGCTACAAAGCACCTCTCTCCCAATCCTAGCTGGAATGCTGGTCTCCTCGGGCAGCTGCCCCGTAGCCCACCCGTACAGAAGTGCACAAAGGCTCTTCCCACACCAGCTGAGAAGGTGTCCCAGCCCACCAGCGGCAGGAGACCTCAAGCGCAAACAGGAGACAGGGTGGCACGGGGGCCGAGCCCAGCGTGTCACCGCACCGGCCCCCTGTGCCACAGCCCGGGAGCCTGCACCCAGCCCCAGGGGATGAGCATCCTACCAGGAAGGTCAAGGATGGAAAAGCAGGTGCTAAACTGTCCTTCCCAGCAGAAGGACAGGGTGGCAGGAGGGAAGAAAGCCATGTTGCGGGGTCTCATCCATGTCATCCGCAAGGTGGAGTAAGTTAAAAGGAACAACATGAGAACTTAGTGTGGGAGCAATTAATCTGGATGTGCTTACATTTCCTTCCACTTTTACTTTAAGTCTCCTGTAGAAGCACAGGCTTGGAAAAACAGTAAGAAAATGAACTTGCTTAGCCTTCAAAGTTCTATTCACAGTAAGATTCGTTAACACTGCAAGAAGATTCCCTTTATTATTTTTCTCCTTGCAGCATCTCAGAAATAGATTTGACAAGTGCATTTTTTTTGTTGCTGCCTTGGGTTTTTTAGGTGCCTGTATTTTTACAAGCATGGCTACATGGCTTGCAACTGGTAAAACACTAAAAGCAGCAGGTGCAACAAAGCTTGGCATGAGGAACCTCTGCAGCGTGAGCCACCCATGCAGGCACATTTTGGAATGGATAATGAATGCTGCATTTCAGCTTCCCTGAACACCTCCACTAGTGAAACAGATTTGAAAGTGTGCAGATAGTTTATTGAACATGACAAAGCGATTACATTAGAGAACTAAGACGTAGACTCACTGGTGTACGTGGATTTAAAGAAATGAATATTTAAATCCAGATTTTTCCAAAGAAGCTAGCAAGTCACTGATCAAAACCTACAGCTTGGCAAGAATAGTAGTCACAGGTTTCTTCATGTTATTTCCTGGGCTGACTAGTTCTGCGTTAGCAGAGCATTAATCAAAGTCTAAACACTTAAGGATCCTGACTCAGTATAGATCCTTCCTCTGTTTAAAGTTCACCTCATTCTTCCAGATGCAATTCCAAATCCCACAGTGTTTTTGCTACTTCATACAACAAGCAAAGGAAAAGCGGGTTTCCTCAAATTCACAGAAGAGAATCGAAAGGCACGTGACGGAGACAGCAGCAGAGCGCCAGCCTGCAAACTCACCAAAACGAACCCAACAGAAATAGAAATGTCACTCTCCGGGGCGCTCTTTCGGCTGAGCTGGTCACAAACAGGATGTGAGCATCACTCGCTGTGTGCGGAGCAGGGGTTATTCAGAATAGCGAGTTCAGGCACAGATCG
>NW_010243347.1:0-17159 GCF_000690775.1 Eurypyga helias | reverse complement strand
GGGAGGAAGAGGGGAAAAAAAAAAAGCTTTCAACCCACACACCACAGCCCTGCCTACTTGGGTTTTCCCCGGTCTCTTTTTAACTGAATTATCTTGCAAGCAGTAGTTCTCAAGCTCAGTGTTCACAGGCAGGCAGCCCCCACGAAACAGGGCTGCACAGGAAGCCTGTGTGTGCTTTGCGTCTGCCGGAAAGGGAGGAAGAGGGGAAAAAAAAAAAGCTTTCAACCCACACACCACAGCCCTGCCTACTTGGGTTTTCCCCGGTCTCTTTTTAACTGAATTATCTTGCAAGCAGTAGTTCTCAAGCTCAGTGTTCACAGGCAGGCAGCCCCCACGAAACAGGGCTGCACAGGAAGCCTGTGTGTGCTTTGCGTCTGCCGGGAAGAGGAGGAGGAGGAGAAATGACAGGGTCCTCGGGAAAATGAGCCTGTGGACAACCTCAGCAGCACCAGTAGCCCTGAGGAGGGCTGGGGTACTTCTCAAAGGACACACCATCCACAGAAACGAAGGATTACTGCTCGGCTTGAACATGAGAGGAAGAAAACCAGAGTTTGGAGCAGGGGAGGAGGAAAAGAGAAGATAACACGTTTGATGGAGTCTAGAAACCTCTGGAAATTAGAAAAGCTGTATCACTTCTACCGTGGGCTAACTCACCGTCTTCATCCTCCTGTTCTTCAGTGTCTACTAGCAAGCTATTACTCATTCTGATCATCGTATACAGAAAGGCTGCTGATCAATACTGCACAAGGGTGATTAGTGCTCAGTGATTAAACATCAGTGTATGAATTTATCTGACTTAACATGCCTGAAGTGGAAGGAAACAGGGAGAAACAATTTCTGAGCAGACTCCAGTAATGAAAATTGACAACTCGCCCAACATCAGATGTTGATGTTGTGAAGAGTTCAGAAGTAACAAGGGAGAGAAGATGTATGATATTCTCAGAAGGATGGAAAATTGTTTTCCACCAAATTATTCATGATCAAATATGCCTTTGAACATATCTACCATCTAAAGGAAAAGAAAATCTCATTTTAGGATGCCAAAGCAAAGGTATTTTGATGACACAGGTGTCATGCAAACAGGCCTGCTGTGACCTGAGTCACTGCTTCAGGTCTCCTGTGATCTTTTTCTCTATTGGTTTCACACAGGAAGCCTTCATATTTGACACACCAAAAATAGCAGGCGATTTACAAATTAAAATCTTGCTTCAAAAAAGGTTGCAACTTTTTTTCTGTTCCAAAATGCAAATGCACTTTCAGCACGGTGCAATGATGATTTAGAGCACTTGCCCCTGCCACACGTTCCTCGGGCAGACGCTTACAAACGGTTCATTTCTAGATGATGCAAGCAAGGAAGGAGAGACTTAGGCGGGGGAAAACCACAAAAATAGCAATCAGAAATGAATAACTGAATGTGAAAAGCAGCCAAAAATAATGTACAGGATCCCCTACAGAGAAAAACATGCAGCTAGAAGATGAGGTCCAAACTGCTGAAGGCTCTATCCAAAAGCTGAGCAAAAAGGAAGGGGCACCTTGCAATTGACTCCGTCCATCCCTCTGATGATGAAAAGCTTGGACAGCAGCGATCTTACCTTTCAAGAGAAGGTAAGATCACTGCTGCCTAACCAACTCCTGCTGAAAACCAGTAACCAGCCCTTGAGTATGCCGGTGGTATGAAAATCCACCATGGCTTGCCCCACAAAACAAAGCCAGACGCCAACGGAAAAGGGCTGGCACCCTCCACGTGGCCCTTCTCTTCAGTCACAGCCCGTGACCACAAACGCTGACATCGGCACTGTACAGAAGAGCTTTCTGTAATTGCTGTGTTTTCCTTGCAAAAGACTCTCCAGGGCAACACTAAACAAACCACCAACAAAAGAGTTTGAAAGAAACTTGACAGATTACATCTTTACCGTAACCTCCAGAATCTGGATTTGATATTGCCGATTCAAAGCATTTTTATCACGTTCGGATTCGAGGTGTTTCTATTAGAAAGCTGTGAGATGGTGCAAAATAATGGGGGGCGGGAAACCAACAAACCAAAACATTTCCAGCTGTCTTCACTTCTGTAAAAGGGCCTGTAAAAGATCTTAAGGGCTTTAAATAAGGCACACACCCCTCCCCCATTATTTTAAATGCCAACATGATTTTTAAACCAATTTCATAACTTCTAAGGCCCAAATCTCTATATAAATTGCCCTCCCTCACCACCCTCATCATATCCACCCGTATTACTACACACACCCCCCTAGATGCCAACACTGCTTGGTCTAACCTAAAAGCCACACACAACAAACACAGAGAATTTACTCGGGCAATTCCACAATTCCCTCCCTTTCCAAACAAAAGCATGTGTCTGCACACAGTGCGAGAGGGCCGAGGCTACGCGTGGTGTAGGCTGAAAAGCTATTTAAACCAGCTCTGGAACCATTCTATTGTTTAACTTGCTGCCAATCAACAGGAATCAACAGTCAAAACAGGAAAAAAATCCCCCAAGAGTTTGGTCATGAAGCAAATTCTTCCCTTTTTAAATGAGTATCTAAAGATTCAGACTGCAAATCCAACAACAAGTTTGAGAAGCCTGTTTTATAAACTGTGAGGGAAATAAATCCTCGTTGATGTGGCACACGAGTGGATAATTCTACCATAATAAAGACACGGACTCTCGTCCCCTCAGCTCGAGCCCAGCCAAACGCTTTTTTGGCACACTAGACACTGGCGGGTGAGTGGGACTCGAGTGCTGGTGAAGGAGCAGATGGCAATTAGCAAAGTGGTTAGATGATGAGTATGTTTACTTTGAAACTAAAATAATGCAAGTATTTTAGCTGGGGAAGGATGACATTTTCCTATTTTATTCCTTGTCAGCAGATAAACAGGGTGAGAAAGAAAGATCTTCCCTACAATTTCAATGCTACAAATTAAAATCAAAGCTTTCTAAATGAAAATTTTGTATTTTTTTTCCTCAAACAAGAATGACAGAAAAGCTCGTCTCTTAATGGAAAGCATCAGTTACATTTTTGCTTTTCCAAATTCAAAATTACTCAGCTCTAAAAGCCAACAGCAAATGACACATCAAAGCAGACCTGCTAAGAACAAGGTTCTTCACTCCTCCAAACAAAAGCAGTGCTGCCCAAAAGGCAGTGAAGGCTTACAGGTGTTTTAGCAGAACCTGAAAGAACAAAACACTAGTTAAAATGGAAGGGTTTTCTTAAGCTTTAAATACTGGTTTGTTTTGGAAAAAGCAAGAGAGACTGTTCAGGTCAGTTAGACTCTAAATTAAGAGTAATCTAGTTAGACTAATTGGTAACCAGCTGTGGCAACAGAACACATCTGTCCCAAGGAAATTCTGCCGAGATGTACCACTATGACAGCATCTTGTTCTCCTAGCACAGAGATGCAAGTCGATAGAAAGCTTTGTGTGACAACCCAAATCCATACTACTTTTTGTTCCTATTTTACCTTAAAAGTGTTGGGATGATCTAAAAAACTATGACTGTGTAATGCTTTTTATCTATAAAATATATTTGTATACACACACACATATATACAGATAGATACAAGAATAAACGAATTTAAGCAGAAAAGGAGTTATAGCCTGAACAATAAAATCCCATTTGTCTCAATAGCTGGGAGCTAGCACCGTACTGAGTCTTCTGTGCAATTTGTCTCTATGACAGCTTCTTTCCTCTTTCTCTGCTGTGCAGCCAGAAGTCGAGAAAGTATTATAACCTGATATAGAATTGTAAAAAACAAGTCTACCCTCTTTTACAACAGCAAGGTTTGTACATTTAATCCTGAGCGTTGAGAGGGAAGACATTCATCTATAGAGAAGGAGGGTAAGAAAGAGAAAACACAAATAAATTAGTGCAACAAGGTAATTATATAATAATAAATGCATTACCTTAATTGCCAATGCAGGGAAAAAACCCCCAACCCCACATTTTGGACAAGTTCATCTGACTGCTTCAAAAGAAACCATACAATGCTAAATTGAAGTCTGATTCCCAGCCATCCCGACTCTCCAACTTCCCATCTCTCCCAGCCAAAGCCTGGAAACCTGCATTTCCTGTGCACACCAAGTATTTCTTCCTACCTTAGCTATGCGGGCAAACCAACGGACTACTAACACTGTTCATCTGCGGCCCCTTAGTCCTGAGCACTTGAGGAAAGGTGGAATTATGTAAGAACTGCCTCATTATTTCCAGTTAAATTTATAAATAAATATAACTTTTGAAGGGAATTCCTGCAGAACTAAACACCTTTTGACCCAGGAGCTCTGTACCATTTTCCCTCAAAGTCTGAGTGTAATTGTAGCTCCATCCGAGCTGGCAGCACGCCGTTCTTAACGCCGTCAAACATCCCTCTCTGAAAGCCTTCAAAGTGCTCCCAGGAGCAGCGAGGACGCCTGGAAGTGGAATGCTCCTGTGTTATTCTAAGGCTGGAGGAGGCTGCATGCAGACAGCCACTGTAAGGCGGTGGTACTGAGGAGAATCTTGCAAACACAGCTTTTCCTGCACGGCAAGGGTTTTATTCCTAAAGATGAACCGTGCAAGAGCTATTTAGCTCTGCCCAACAATTTAAAGAAAACAGATCTAACTGCAGAACTGCTACATTTGTTACGTTCTGTATCACTTAACAGTGATGTTTGCTCCCCTCCCCCTAATCTAAAACCAGAGCATTTCATGAACGATTTCCCTATTTTTACTCAAACATACATAACCTAAGGAGATAAAAACAGGTAAAGGAACTCCTGAGATAAGTAGCTATCCCGAGTCTGTATTAACCCCCGCAGCCCCTGCAAGTTGCACTGGAGGACTTTTTTTTTTCCAACTGTAAATTCAGAAAAACATTTACAATAGTTGCTTCATCTCAGTGAGTGTCCTCCCACAGTAGGCAGCCATGAGATCTCATAAATACAGCTCTGGAGCAGAGCCTAATTTTCTGCTCATAGCTTGAATGAGTGTGAATTCAGCACTCAACTAGATTCTCTTATGCAAAATCCCATCAATAAGTTTCTGCTCCACGTACTGCCATAGACACTTTTGCATGCCATTGAGACTTCCACACACAGAAGCCCATTCATTCCTCTGCTTACCAACAGTTGTCTTTCAGCAAGCTACACCGGCGTTTCAAAGCCCTGATAGTACTCAGCTAGTGGTAAATTGCTACCGTTCACTGCTGCAATGAAATATAGCAATTCAGCATGCTGTAGACAGTGGTTTGGTATCTGAAGTCACTGGCTGAGGGCAGCAATTTGGTTTCTTTTCTACTGTAGCAAAGAAAAACCCAGTCATATTTAAGATCCTTGGAATGAATCCTCTCACAAATTCCTACATCAGTTCCCAGGACAAAGTTTCCATAACACCCAGAATGGAATCTGAAGAATATAACTAACGAATTAAAATGCACCGTCTCCAAAATTACTATTATGGGTAACTGAATAAGATCCATGGACATCATTTATGGCCGCAACTGCTGCTTTCCAGAGCCCTCAGTCCCAATTTCACTGTTGTTTACTCAAGAGTAAATAAAAAGCAGCTCCTCTGAAGTCAGGAGTCCAAACTGGTAGGAGAATAGAAGAAACCAAGTATCCTTCCAAGCTAAGAAGGGCCAATAGTGACCTACCAAAAATTCAGGAGGAAAAAAGCCACGTGCCAAAGTAGGAAGGTCACTCCCCTTCTTCCTCCCTTCTGTTGCTCATCTTACGTGAACCTCTTTCACTGATGAGTCTGACACCACTTACAGATACAAGAAATTCAGGACTTTGTGGAAGCTAGCTGGTTGCCAGCAAGTAGATAGATCTTGTCAGCATCCAGACTGTTATAAATCTGCTTATTCTCCAGAAGAGGTAACCATGGTGTTATTGCCTTTGCAGTAACCTGCACTAAATGACTGGACCTGGCAGCAATGACGAGCATGGTGTGGGTGCAGTATCTCAACCACTGGGCATCTCAGCATCTCCAGCCACCTGATCAGTAAGATCTGAAGACAGGTTAATAGGAATCACGGACACGATGGCACAGCAGAGCCAAGGCATTCTGCACTCCCTTTTGTAATTAAAGGCGAGAATTGCTTTGAACTTCAGTCCCAGACACTGACTTTGCTCAAAGGGAAGATATCTCAGGAAGCTCTCGCTAAAAGCAGCGCAGCTGAGGAAGGTGTTCCTCGCCCTCCCCTATGAGGCCAGTTAGACCCAGGCCAGGCAAACTGCTGAACGGAGAGTGTTCCAGCAGCCATCCACAGGGCCACTGTCCAACAGCAATGTTTCTGCTCCTTCAGAAGAGCCGCCTTTGTCTCCACAGCTAAAGGAAACGTACAGTACTACTTCTGCACCTGAATTCTTCCAAACCTGAGAAAACACACACAGGAATTAAGT
The DNA here is from genome assembly GCF_000690775.1 of Eurypyga helias. Classification (NCBI taxonomy): domain Eukaryota; kingdom Metazoa; phylum Chordata; class Aves; order Eurypygiformes; family Eurypygidae; genus Eurypyga; species Eurypyga helias. The sequence continues at coordinate 10,783 of NW_010243347.1, read as the reverse complement.
CAGAAAAACTAAGATACAAGACTGACATAAGCATTCAAGCAGACATACAGGATCTGTTTTACCTTTAAGGATGTCAGAGTGCAAGGGGCAAAGACAGGGACTCATAAGCTCACCTGGACTGACTGTGTTTCTCTGCTACTTGTCAATTAAGCACTGACAGACAATCAGCTTTGGCACCTTCTCTCTCCCACAGCCCACCTGCAAAAATTTCCCCATTCTGGAGCTGAGCAGGTACCCTGGTTTTGGCCAGCTCTGAGACACCGGTGCAAGTAGGGAATGGTTGGGAACAGGGACTGAAACTAACTGGGAATTAGATTGAAGGACAGATGTTAGAAAGCAAAATTAATCAATTATTTCCTTGATATGCCAACTAAAATACTGAATCATAACAAGCCAGTTGCTACTACTGAAGAAAGCAAAATCTCATTGTTCTTAACTACTTAATAACAAACTGACTTAAATCAGAAGTACCAGAAAACCAGCAAGATTCATACACATCTCATTAAAGCAAACTTTCTTCAGTATCTTACTTCATCTAGAAGGCAGAAGGCTTACAATGTTTCAAAATATGAGATTATGAATCAAAAGATAAAAGCAAATACTTAGAGATACAAATCTTTATTATCTTAAAAAAATACATATAAGCATGTAGCACAGCCTTTCCCTAAATTTTTACTGAGCAAAACTTAACCAGAGGCAGCCACGTGGGGTATTTTTTAAGTAAATCTGTCTTCACAAGACTAACTGCATCCTAACATACTGCATTGTTAAAACTAGATACGGTGCTTGCACCACACCCTCACCTAGGAATGGTCTGCCCAGGCTTGAAATGACAAAAGTCAATTACTTCTACATGCTAAGCCACCACTGACCAACACACAAATACCACAAACTAAATTAAAAATAGTCATACTGGGTCCCTTTTTTCATAAGGATTCCAGCTTGTGTTACCCTGGACCATTCTTTTGTTTTAACTGGATTTATGATGAAGATACAGCAATCAGAAGGAGTAGGTATGAGCACGGAGACTGCTCCTCAGACCCCACCGAGCCAGTCATCCAAATGACTTCAGTAGAAACACGGAGTGGCTGCAGGAATGAGCCAAGGCTTCAGCTGCCTGGGTCAGCGAGTGGGGGACAGCCTGAAACCACAGCAAGGAAAGGAAGCTTCTCTGGCCACTCAAAGGCTACTTCAGGCTGCCTGGAGTGTTTTCAACTCCTCAATTATTTTCAATTGCTCAGTTACGATCAGGTCGTGAAATGCTTTTTCACGAGGTCCTCACCCACAAAAAGAAGCCACACAGCATAACTTACTGTGCTCTTTCAGGCAACATAAAACACTTCCCTTTTAGGAAAGGAAGGAGGAAGTCTAAGGGACAAAGATTTTGTAATTGAAATGGATTGTCTGATGTTTTGTTGAACTTAAGTGTGGGACGGAAGAGCACGTGTCTGGAGAGAGCAGCAAGCCCAGCCCATCTACTGGAGGCAGCCCAACTGCCACCGTGAGTCTGGTGCTCAGGGGGATGTCTTGCCTACCACGACAGGATGGTCCCCCACGGACCAGCGTTTGTTAACAGGCACAGAAAGCGCTCCCCTGTATGTATGTACTCCAGCCCCATCATCAGCGAGGCCTCCGGTGCTCCCTGCTTCCTTTGCTGGCAGTGATGACAGCAGTTTGTTAGCTCTCTGACAATTAAGAAACCTAGGTGGTGATGAGGATGTAAAGACAGCAGCACGGAAAAGCCTGACAATTGATTCTATGGACATTCTTCCCTCTTCTGTAATAGCTTGTCAGAGTCTCCACAGCACAGCTCCACTCAGAGCCACCTTCTCCTGCCAATATTAAGACCTCTGGGCAACAGAAAGAAACAAACCTCGAGAAACTGAGAACACACACGTGTGTGCACACACATCCCTGTGCAGACCATTCCACGCATGTCGTATGGGCCCAATCCAGCACCAAGCACATATCCAACTGAACACACAAGGAGCCCTGGTGATTTAAGCACAGCCTGTGCCCTCGAAGGTAAGAGCATCCCCCGCTCCTTCTCTTCCCAGTCATCTCCTGCTGCCGTCGGGTCAGCTCTGAGCCGGCTGAAAGCCACGGACGTGGTTTCCTGCCAGATTAAACAGAGCTGCGCCCACGGCCTGCGCTGACACTGGTGCTCCTCTGACCACAATGACCACGAGCTAAGCGGGGAGCTGAAAATGAATCCAACTAAATTAGCCCACTGAAAAATAACCCCAACGAAAATAAACACAAACGGTTTTCAGCCCGCTCGTTGTGTGGTGACACGTGTGCCAGAATGAGCTCAGGAGGGGCTGGCAGTACAGCCCGGGATCTGTTCTGTCCCCCAGCAAAGGGGACAGGCAGCCAGGCTGGGCACGGTGTCTAATGGTGGCAGTCCACACTTTGATCACTCTAAATCAGCTGTAAAAAACCACAAAGAGCCGCTAACTCAGGCCATTTGAACAACAAATAGCACAGTCCTGTTCTTACCAAAAGAAACATCTCCAGCAGAAAAAGACCTGTATTTCATTTTCCCATTGTATTTAAATTTCTCATTCACCCTAGCCTTAACCTTGTGGTAGGGACCACAGCCATTTCCCCAGGCATAGTGTACCAACTGTCCCTGCAGCTGCCAGTCTCTATCAGGCTCTTCTTCCATAGGGAATGGCTTGCCTCCTCAGCAATCCCAACCAGAGGTATTCCCCAGCCTCCCCATCACCTCCACTCCCGCCATCGTGTGGCACAACTGTTTGCTGGACTGCACCCTGACCTGAATTGGGGAACTAAGCTGAAAAGCAACCCAAGAATTAAAAAGAGAGAAAGAAGAATCCAGCTGGATCAGATCTCTGGCCATGGTTTGTCACAGAAACCCAAAAGCCCACATGCCAGGAAGGTGTTGGAGCACACGGCCAGGAGCAAGGGAGGTGCGACCGTGGCTGAAAAACGGACTCATCAAGCCCACCACAGCCCAAGCTCAACTGGTGAAGAGCAGCTCACTCCTGCTCTCCCATCCAGGCTCTTCCCGTGCTGCTTAACGTGCTTTGCACCCTCTCTGCTGTGGGTCAGGAGCACAGGCAGGGCCAGTTACTCCAGTTTATTTAACTTAAAGTAGCCCATCCCCTCTGGTAGGTCAACAGCCTGTCAATGTGCAACCACCAGCCCCTCACCCAGCAGGACGCCTGCCCACAGGCTATCTTAACCAAGAGCAAGATAAGGGAAATAACTTAGATAGGAGGTTCAGAGGACTCTCTGGATATTGCCAGCTCTTCATCATTACTTGAAAAAGAACTGATTATGCTTTGTACAGCTCTAAACCAGTTCATACCCGCAGACTCCACTGCAAAGAGTTAGGTCTGATGTAAAGTCAACCAGCTGGAAGCCAGTGAAATGGAAGTGTGTTATTTCCATACACAGATTTAGGAAACTCATTATTTCAATATTCTGTATTATTTCTTGGGATTGCATTTTAAAAACAAAACTGAAAGGGTTCAACAAAAACGCTCCATACATCATGTGTTATCTGGAAATCCCACGTTACAGTGTGGTTCTAGAGACTTTTATGATTGCTCTGAAATGAGATGACCCTCGTTTCTCCCAATACCAAATTGAGGAGAAAATGTCTGATACTAGGAGCATTTTAGTGTGACAGACTGGAGTCTAAGAAAATGGATTTCAGGTTAAACTAGACACATTCCAGCATTAAACACAGTATCTCCTTTTAACAATTTGGGAAACTAACAGTTGGATCAGCTTATTTAGAACATTATTTTATTAATGGAGTCATCATCTGAAGTCTTTAACTGAATCTGAGGGGTTGGTTGGGGTTTGGTTTTCGGTTGGATGTTTTTGGGGGTTTTTTGTGGGGGGAGGGGTGTTACACGTTAGCTCCACCAGATGTTATAAATGCAGTGAAATTCTGACGCTTGTGTTATTTGGGTCAGTGTAGGTGATAACAATATTAAAATCAGAGGACATTTCTATCCCCAGAGTGCCACTGAGCTTTCACAGATCTCGAATAATAGTGTTAAAAGAAGGAAGGCAGGGTGCCTGGTCCCTCGCCTTTGTGTATATGCAGATTGGATTAGGAGATTCTAAGGAGGAAGGCGCAGGCTCCTTTTCCTCTCACTTCAGCTAGCAGTTATTTTTCTGCAGGGTTTTACCTGTCAAAAACCCAGACATTATCACCTCAGAGGAAAGATGTTGGCAGGAGGGACTCCTAAAAAGTGTCCTGTGCCCAAAGGATGCTCCATGGCTCTCATGAGATGCTCTGGCAGAGAGGCAGGGCATTAGACAAGTTGGATACCGGCTCTCGCAGAGCCCAAGGACCACTCGGGAGTCCTGGGATCTCAGAGCCTGCTCCAGACGGAGGAGGAGCCTGGCTGGATCTCCATGACCCAGTTATGGACCATGTACTTCTAAGAATAACTTTCACATCAAGCATGGAGAATTTTCTTTTCCCATCCCCATAAACATATCCTTTACCCTCATTACATTTTTATTAAGATGTCCCTCAGCACGAGTGCCAAACAAGCCTTTTAAGAGACTTGAATCTCTTCAGCGTGCACACAGCCAGGAGCATGTGTGCATTTCCCTATCTCAGACAACGCAGAGCAGACACAAAGAAGAATCTTCTTGATAGAATGGATGCCCAAAGAAGCACAGACGAGGGAGAAGATAGCAGAATAGCAGAAAAAAGCATGGGACAAGAGCCCCAAGCTTCTACAACCGTGGCCTGTTCACTGAGACAAAAAAAACTGCAGAGAAGCCAACGAGGTCAAACATCCTTTCCCCTCACCCAGTCATTTGGGAACAAGGACAGGGAAAGTTTGCATTCATACGAGGCACAGATGTATCGCATGTCCTGAAAATACAATCCTACCAGCCTTTGTCCAAAGCAGGAATACTTACACGAAGAAAACAAATCTTCAAGGGGCGAAAAAGCCAGGGCTTATAACAAAATTTTTCAACCGACCCTTAGCTAGAGCAGCACTAGTGGGCGCAGCTATAATTACAGCAAACCTACATAATGCGTCTGAACTAGCTTAGCCCTTTCCCTGCAAGCAGAGAAGCTGCCACATCAGTAACTCCGTTGCTAGGGCAACTGCTTACTTTCCATATCAACTGCAAACTCGTTGCTATGGAGACACATATACAAGAAAAATTCCTCTCTATAGCCAAGGACCAGATGGTAGGGAAGTCAGGGAAGTCATGGGCTAAGGGCTGCACTAAATGGGACACACACTAGAGGACATTTAGATCTGTATGTTCACAATAGGATTAATCTGAATGACTGAATTCACAGGTCCAGCAGCATAAACAAAGCCAGGGAACTCCTCGTCTACTCCCTATCATGTGATACTTCATGCTCTGCCCAACTATTATTAAACTGCTGAGCTCAATGCAAAGAGGTTTGTACAATCAAGGGCTCAGCATTTTCCCTTCTTCAGCCCGGCGCTCTGTCTCGATCAGCCCCATCGCAAAGTTAGGTGAACAGTCGTTCTGTCAGCTTGCCAGGTAAGCCTGATGGCATTGCAGCTCAAGTGGAACAGCAGCAGTGCCTAAATAAATCTGAGGAGAAAAATGCCTTTTCCTGGCATTCCGCGCCAGACCAAAAAGCACCAGGACAGGGCAAGTCAAAAACTGAAGTGATGGAGCCTGTAAGTCTTCATTTTCCCCTCTGTTACAAGGATCTCGCATCAGGAAACTCAAGCCTCCGTATGCAGGCAGAAAAAGCTGCACACTATTAAACACATATTTAGCCCCATGAATATAAATTAGTGGAACCCAAGATTGAGGAAACTACTATGCAGAGGGAATTCAAAAAATAATTATGTGTTCAGCAGAACTTTTTTTAGAAAAACGATTGCTGAAAGGCTACACAAACACTGGAAAGCACAACTATGAGAGGAAAAGCTTCTAGCTTTTCACAATGTGTCAATGCACATCATCCGGCAAATGCCTGCAATTCCCAGCACTGATTAACTCCTTCCCCCCATGCCGTATATATTTTAGAGACTATCACGCTAGCATTTTGTAACATGCCATTTGCTAAATGTTTTTTTTACCCCCATAAAAACAGTAAGACAGGCAGACTCCAAACCTGCAATTTGCAGAATCTGGCTGCAAAGGGGAAGAAGCAGCACAAACCAATTCCTTACAGAAGAGGGTCCCTCTCCTTTCCCAGCCCCAAGCCCCAGCCCGAAAGTGAAGAATCCTTTAGATGGACACCGTCCTTCTGAACAGCAAAAATGCGGGCTGCAAGGCACTCACATCATCCCTGAGTGTGCCTGCGCACACACACGAAGGCATTTTCAAAGCCAGCAGTTGAAGTTTACTGCTTTCCAAGTCCACAATTAGCTGTCAAGCACCTGATTCAGCAACCCTGACCAAGCGCCAATTCCGCGCTCTGCCCCCTCCCTTGGCCAGGATGTGAGAAAAACCCAGTAGGGGGTTTAAACAACCTGCTTCCCGTTTGAGAGTCTCATCTCCTTCACCTTAATGCTGGCTGCCTGCATCTCCAGGAGATGGAAGCCCTCATAAGCTGGGATTTTCCAGGAAGGAATAAAACCCCACCTTGGGCCTCCCACCACACCTTGCTGTCTAGCCATGCAACCGTGGCTCTGATCACGAACTCCTGGCGTAGGTGACTAGTCATGCGTTGTGCTCCGCCACTTCCCTGTGGAGAAGCAGCGCGCTGCACTATTGTTCATAGAGGCTCAGACGACTGCCGGATATTTGACAGATAGACATGAAGACAAGTTCCTCATAGGAAGGAAGCTGTAATCTAAATAGTCAACTTGTAAACAGAGGAAGAGGGATAGAACAAAACACAAATGGCAGTGTTAAGCACATGCCTTGCCAGTTGCAATATTTTGGGGTTTTGAAAACAGATTCTGTGAAGGTTTTTGTCTGGGACAGGATCACAAAAGCCTGGTGTGCCACTTGTTATTGCAGTCTCACTTCCAAACAAGAATTGAAGACTCTGGTTTACACAAAACAAAATCCAGCTCAGGAACAGGTTTTTTAATCTCCTACACAATCATTCACAGCAACTAATTTATAAAAATACCAACGTACAGTGTGTGATCACCAACATGTGGACAGTGGATTCTAGGGAATGACATTTAAAAAAAAAATTAAAGGGTCAATCATTGAAAAAAGGAAAGCTCCAGAGAAAATAAAGTTAGGTAATCTTAAAATGAAACGTTGCTAGCTTAGGGTAATGTATGACTCTCTCTCTAGAGTTACTCGAGCTCCTATTCCACAGCATTTAAAGTTAAATCACACGCAAAATAGGGAGAACAGCACCACCAACAGAAGTCTAGTTTCAGGGTAACCAGTTACGAGACAATCACTGCATTTACTTCACTGAAATACAAAAGTTGAGTGCATCTATTGTTTCTGCCAGGAGAAAGTGTCCACTGTCTGATCTTCAGCCAATTTCAGAGACAGACGGCCAGTGATGCGACTTCACCCGCTCTTTATTTCGCTAACCTGCAAGAAGGCCTGTGAAATTATTCTGCAAGCTGATATTTTTATCAGTATACTCGTACTTTGCCGAAGATTCATCCAGACCACTGCTTCTGGAGACGGTCCCCTCCAGAAACCGATACCCGCTCCCGGGCAGACTGACGCAGTAGAAGGCTATGCAGAGGACTGCCTCCACCGCCCGGCTCGCCTCCCTGCTCCCTCGCACACCGCCTCTTGCTGCAGACGCCGCTGAGGATTAGGCGATGAAACACAGACAACAACAGAGACCCGAAAGCAAAAATGTGCTCCCCAGGCTTCTGCCACCACACCAGCTGCAAGAAGCTACATGAGCCCAGGGAGAGAATGACTGAAATTTCGGTGAATGGTGACTTTCACCTTTGGTGCCAAACCTACGTCCTCTCTCTGAAGAGCTTCTCTAAAACCTGCTTAAAGTGGAATGAAGCTTCATTGCCAGAATCCAGAACTACTTCTGCTTGTTTAAGAGAAAGAAAAGTTTTTTCAGATTACAACACAGACCAGGGAAAAAGCGATGGACTCTTACATAAGGCATACCCTTTCACTATACATTTGTATAAGCCAAGAACAGCAAGCAGCCTATTTATAACATGATTACATTCATCTAGTATAGCTGGAAACCATTACCACAGCATGATAACTAAAAACAATATTTAACTACTATGCATGAAGACACCAGCTGGGGGGAAAAGAAAAAACACACACACCCCGAGTACTTTCTTACAGATGTCTAGACAATGAATTTCATAAAATCAGAATGAGCCATGCTAAAGAAATGTTGGCTCCCTGAATGTAATGAACTACGTTACCAGGGACAGCGTTGCATATTCTGCATTTCACCGTTACAGACACGTTCTGGGATTAGCAGGTGAGTATTTTCAGAGCAAGACAGGTTTCCATAGTTCCAAACTTACCTGACTTCTGTCTTTGTCCACTTTCTTAAAACACTTATTCAAGGACAGATTATGTCTCACAGAGTTTTTCCATCCAGTGGGTGCGTTTGCAAAATATGGAAAGTGTTCCAAGATCCAGTTGTATATATCCTTTACAGGCAGTCTTTTGGTTGGCGAGTCCTCAATGGCCATAAATATGAGGCAGCTAAAGGAATAAGGAGGTTTGCAGTTGGGGTTCTGCTTGGCATCGTAGGGCATGTCAGAGTGGGCAGGAGACGGCGGCGTGTCATCACCGATGTCCTGAACGGGGCTAACGCTCCTCAACACCGAGTCCCCAAAGCTTTTCAGCAAGTTCTTACTCTCATGTAACCAGTTCAAATTAGTTAGTTCTTCATCTTCCATGGCCCCTTTATCTAATCTGATGGCAGGCAAAGAGAAATCTAGGTCCTCGTCATCATGAAGTGCCTTTGATAAATCGCTGTCTTGGTAATGTTGGCTCAATCCGCTGGGAACGCTAATTCCTGAGCCCTCTGGCTTCTTACTGGGAGGCATGACTGGACCCATTTAGACAGCGACTCCTGGGGCAGCAAATCCAAAGGAAAGGGAGAAAGAAAGAGAGAGAAAAGTTAGCTCATAAAAAGATACTGCATAACGTTTTGACAACTTTTCCCCAACTGGTCACTTGGCCTTTCATCACCTGTATTAAAAGTGAAAGACTCATGTAAACAGTCACAACTGTTAAGCAAAATAATCTGAAGTCAGGACAAGGGAAGAAATTTCAGCCGATGGAATAAGACGGTAAGGCCGGAACACCTCAGTGCTGCATGTACGTGAAGCCCCACACAGGAAATCCCAAAAACATGTCCCTTTAGTGATGAGTGTGTGTATCAAATCATCGAATACGCCGGTTGTGTCACTTTAATAAGCATGTAAACTAAAAAAAACCCCACAAATAAAAATAGAGGGGCTTAAAGCCAGTTGCTTCAGATTAAGTTCAGCTGTCTCACTTTTGAGGACAATACAACAGCACCTTGATTAAAATCACTCTGGCGAAAGGCTGAGGCAGACACCCATCCAATCTGACTACAGTCGCCACTGCAACAAGACTCAAGAGATGACAGCGGAACTTCAAAACCAGCAAGGGTGGGAGAAGGGAGGAGGGAGAGCCACGCACAGTAGTTTTGGGACCATGGCCAAGACACGGGGAAACAAGCGCCAGAGGAATAGAGCACTTAAAAAATGTATGTAAACAGAACAGATTTTAACATAAGCTGAACTGTATTTCAAACATGGCAGAAACCAGAGTCAGAAAGGCTGCTGTGCTGCTCAACAGTGGCCCGGGAGAGGTGGGATGAGCTGCCGAGGGTACTGCCCCAGCAGGCCCTGGGGGTACACCTGGGAGCAGTCATAACCGGGAGGACCTGGGCCCGTCAGAAGCTGGGTGACGTTGGGCAGAAGCAGAGAGAAGCCTAACAGTTCTACTTCAGAAGCAGGAGACAGGCTCCCTTACCATTTTCCATGCAGTAAATCTGCCAGGATTTAGGTCTGGAGACGTGAACAGCAGCGAAATAAAAATTGGAAAGAGTTAATAACAGCTTTCAAAATGACGAAACTTCCTGCACAAATGCTGAACAAGAGCAAAACGATTCCCCGGATCTGCCATGTATCCTCAGCAGTTCCCCGAAGTCATGCAGTCACACGCTGTAAGCGAGGCCCAAAAAACTACAGCTAACAACAGAATGAACCCCCTATCTAGAGGCGGAAAAAACTCCAAGGCAAGATAGCCATTCTGAGAAAGAGAAAAGATACTTTATTTTAGTTGTTAGGGAAGGGCTTAATGAAAAAGGAAAGTTCTTCGGGTCTTTCTACAGACACTTTACACCGAAGCAACCATTACTAAAGAGGAAGCACACAGAACTTTTAGGGACGGCAGCCTGCTAATATGCACCATCACCCAACAAGCTCAGCGAACGTGTGGTTTTACACAACTCTCTGGGAGAGGAAAAAATACCGAGGCAGATATAAACACCGGGAGGCCAAACTCAGGCAGGTCCCACTTCCCAGCTTTCCAAACAGCGTCCAGCACAGCCAGGAGGTAAAACACAAGTCCCGCCGGCGTCCAGGGGCACGGGCACGGCCTACCTACACCGCACACTCAACTTTGACTCCAAATGGAAGTTACGTCCCATGAGCTTCTAAACAGGAAAATTATATGATGGCTGACAGTAAAGTAATTTAATTGCGCTGTTGCTATGACAACACGCTGCTCTCTTTCTGTTTAATTTGCTTATTTGCCAGTATCCTCCCCAAGGGCCGTATCATACCATCCCTTTTCTTTCCCTCTTCCCCCTCTCCCGGCAGCGGGCCTCACGGGT
>NW_010243346.1:0-631 GCF_000690775.1 Eurypyga helias | reverse complement strand
GGACCGCGTGTGCACGTAGGGCACACGTGTGCGCGTAGGGACAGCGTGTGCGCGTAGGGACCGCGTGTGCACCTAGGGCACGTGTGTGCGCGTAGGGACCGCGTGTGTGCATAGGGACCACGTGTGCACGTAGGGCACGTGTGTGCGCGTAGGGACCACGTGTGCACGTAGGGACCGCGTGTGCACATAGGGACCACGTGTGCATAGGAGCCCATACGAGCTGCATAAGGGCACATACGTGTTGTGTGTGGGCCCATATAAGGGTCTATGAGCCCATATAAGGGTGTAGGTGCCCATATAGGGGTGTAGGGGCCCATATAAGGGTGTAGGGGCCCATATAGGTGTGTAGGGGCCCACACATGCTGTATATGAGCCCATATATGTTGTATATGAGCCCATATAACTGTGTAGGTGCCCATATAAGTGTGTAGGTGCCCGTATAAGTGTGTAGGTGCCCATATAAAGGTGTAGGGGCCCATATAGGTGTGTAGGGGCCCACACATGCTGTATATGAGCCCATATATGTTGTATATGAGCCCATATAACTGTGTAGGTGCCCATATAAGTGTGTAGGTGCCCGTATAAGTGTGTAGGTGCCCATATAAAGGTGTAGGGGCCCATATAAGGGTGT
>NW_010243345.1:19256-45065 GCF_000690775.1 Eurypyga helias | reverse complement strand
GGACTTCGGCCGCCGGGTGGTTTATGGCTTTTGGGTTTTTTAAGGAAACGCGGTACTGCCCCATCATGCACGCGACGTTTATAAAGATCGGATATCTGCAGCATTAGAATGCTGCACGCGATCGTTTGCCGCTCTCCGGGGGGTGGGGGAATGATTTCAGGGCAGCGAGCCCAAATAGAAAGCAAGTATTTCGAGCTGGCAGCCGTGAGCGTAGCAATCAGCCCTTTGGAGATGGCTGCCTTTCCAAAAGGCACGGATCGGCGTTCGTGTTTCCATCGTCACCCTCACCGAAACGTGCCTAAGGCCGCAAACAAGCAGCCAACGGAAGGCTGGTTACGGGCCCTGGACCATCTCCAGTAGCAAAGAGGTTTGCCCATGTCAAGGGGTAGAGGCCACCCCCCCGCACATGCAGACCGGGTAGCGGCAGTGCCCCGTGTCCCAAGGGTCAGGTACGGCTGTGGGGACCATCCTCTCACACACTAACTGGGAGCAGGATGTCTTAAATCAGCAAGAGGCGGAGGGGAAGGGGGCATGGACGTAACTACCTGGGAATATCTCCTTGGAGCAAATCTGCGCTGCTGCCGCTCGGCATGCCCAGGCAGTTGTGGTGGCATTTCAGCCTCGCTCTCCACATTTGACACACCACTGGACAAGAGACTAACATGAGGTATCTGGGCCTCATCAAGCAAGCGACTTAGGTAAAATTCATCTTGTGCCACTAAAGAGATTATAATCTAATACAATCAAGAGATAAAATCTTATTATTTGCCTTAAATGCTACGATAGCTTTTAGATTTTCACCTTAAAAAGTCCCAGTTCTTCAAAGCAAGGCACATGCAGTTAAGCTCCTTATCTGTACGGAGGGACCACATGGTTTCCAGAGATACTGAGCAACGAGTGCAGATTGCACGTGAAGCCGGGGCTGAGGGAGACCTTGAGAGAAAGCCCCATCTCACAGGCCTGAGGTGGGGCCAGGAGGGTGTCCTGTCCCCTGGGCAGCCGTCTCTGCTGTTACCCAAGCAAATCCCAGCTTCCAGCTGCAGCTGGGTAGTGCTGCCTGCCTGGCTTTCACAAAATAAATACAGTAGGGAAATACCATCGTCAACAACTTGTTCTTAGAGAAACCATAAAGATGTAGAGGAGTTTTTGAAGGAGGGGAGTGGCTGTCTTTTAAGCTTTTGTGTTTGGAGTGGCCTATAATTTGGGTCTTAGCTCTGCATGTTGTGTTGGAAGTCTGGTCCTGACGTTCTCCACCACAAAACTTGACACTTTCCCGTTTAGAGCAAGAACATTTTTATCTTTATAGAATGACTTTGGGTTTGGTTGCTGCGAAAAAATGGGTTAATGCAAAAGAAGGTAAATATTTCACAAGAGGCTTTTTAAAGCCATACTTGCTGTTCCATGGGATGTAAAACAGGAATACTCCAATTGCCACCAATTTTTCTTCCCTGCTGTAGCAAATATCAGGTGTAGAAATGGCTAAAATATTGTCTCTGAGTGTGAGAATCCAGAAAGTCTCACCTGAAGGACTTTTTCAATACTATCATTAATAGGATATTGTAATCACTGCAGACATTTAAAAGCTGTCACACGCTATTCAAATAACACTTCCTCAACACTTGAAGTAGACAATGAGGTACAGGGGATTAAAAAGCACGTCCTCAGAGGTTATAATTTCAAAGTTACAAATCTAACATAATGCATAGAGGTTGGTAAATGTGGGTGGATGGGAAACTGGTAGAACTGCCAGCATTGTCATAAGGCAGTTTTATGTGCCACTGCTTTTTCATTCAGTTTTTAAAGCAAGTGCATTCCTCAGGAAGCCAGGGCAAAAAGTGCTGCCAAGAATCTTTCCTGCAAGGGTTTTGCTTCATTTAAAAGAAAGAGCTAGTTGTTTAAAGTCAAAGTTGAGCAAAAACGTTTAGATCTGCTAACATCCTGGGACGGAGCAATGCAGCCCTGTGTGGGCACAATCTGTACTCCACCCCCGAGTGCTTGGAGGCGTACGAGAGCATTTCTTAGCCCGAGAAGTTTCCTTGCAAATATTTCTCCATACCACAACGGAACCGTTAATGGTTACACCCATAACAAGGACAAGTGAAAACATGGCACAGGGAGGAGCAACTCTTCCCAACCCTTTAGCCCCACTTTCAGGCCTACCTTGAGGAATGAATGCCTAAGAGATCGGGCTTCTATAGGTGAGGGTCTTCCAGCAGCTAAATCAAAATTACAGTGCTGCATTTCATTTAAAGGTAATGCTTGATCAATAAAACCAAGAGGGAGATAAAATACAGCACCACTGAAATGCTGTGCTCCCTGCGTGATCACGTCCAGGTCTCTCTTCTAAGAACATTATATCAGGTGGCAGGATAAGTAAAGAGCAGACAACGTGAATTAGGAAACACCCAAGGCAGAGGAACACTTGCATCACCTGCACTTCCTTGTTTCTTTCCCAAATAGTGGATGTGGGAATCTTTTATGAATGTAAGCAACATGAAGCTGTAATCACTTCCCATGTGAGTATTGCACGGTCCTAACATGTTTTCCTGTCAAAGAAAATACTAAAGAGTATCTGGACTAATTTTTCAGGAGGCTTACACAGAGACCCTGGAGAGCTTAAGGCCCCGAACCTTAATTGCCTGTTCACCTTTCGTGACTCTGTTTGGCAGCTGATATATTCTCTTCCTAAACAATTGACACTTCCATCAGTGCTGGCCACAAATGTCAGCGTTGACTCATTTCTGTGGCTAGAAGGTTCTTCTCTAGGCAAGCTTGCTATTGAGGAAACAAAGTTTAGGCTTGTTATCTTCAGTGACAGTTTACGTCCCCGTTTTCCTATGCTGTCAGATACTACACTGGCCAAAACCAACACCTGTGCTGCATTCCACGAGCTTTAATTCCACGGAGGCTGCTCAAAGGAAGGACCCCTGCAGCTTGCCTCTTCTCCATGGCTTTCCAGGTTCTCTTAGGTGTTTCCATGCTCTTTTCTGAACGACTTTGGAAACAAGAAGTTGCTAGACTCTGAAATAAACCAATGAGCATCATGAAATTTCATTCAGTTTGGTGCCTGTTATTTTCCTGAGGCATTTGCTCTGCAAGAGATTGATGTATATGTAATTTGGGTGGTTTCTGCTTCACATGACAAAGTGCTCAGGAGTCGAGTGGGAGACTCATAGGCTGGCCACTAGTTGGAGATTTTCAGCAACCCAGAATTGTGTAAAACTGCAAAGCACACACCAATTCCTTATTGAAATGCACGTCAGCCTTTACGTGTTCTCAGAATCACAGGAGTTGTTTCACGCTTGTATTCCTTGGCTTGCTAACAAAATACTTGAGTTAGGAGTTGCCAGGTAATCTCCTGCCTACGTAATGACAGACTACATTATTTCTGCAATACTAGACGGTCTTCATCTACCGGTTACCCTGCCATCTAAGAGCTCTGCATGGCATCTTGGTGAGCTGTGAGTCTTTGCTCCAGGCACACAATTTACTGTCAGGGGGCTTCTCCTGCGCGATTACTGGAAATTGCCATCAAACAAGTAGTGTGTCTTGTGCCCGGTAACTGCATCTGAGGGGTATGAAGACACTGTCCTGAGTTATTTAATGCTACTTCTGTGCAAGGAAAGTGTTTCATCAATGATGAGCCTTGACACCCTGCTCAGCTCACAGGAGGTTTCAGCCTGTGGTGTGGGTACTGGGGTCACGCTTGTGCACTGCCTTGTCTGGATCAGTGTTGCCATCCTCCCCATCAATGAGCAAGAGCAGTTTGGGGCAATGCTTTCATAGTTCATAAACCACTGCAGAACTAAGCTTTGCTTTCATCACAGCAGTAGCCCATGTGTGTCAGACAGTATATAAGTGCCATTTTTGTGTCTCCTATTTGAATTTAGCTTGGGGCTATGAGCTGTTAATGGGCTGTGTGTCTCTAAGTGATTTCTACTTTGCATGTCCTAATTAATGCCCCTCCCTCTGACTGGTAACTTCCTTCTCTCCCCAGACATATTATGATTTAGTTTTAATTTTCAGTTGCTTTTCATCTGATTGTGATATTGATGTTCCATATTCCTAAGATGCTGCGTTTGTGTCAATCTATCATTCTCAGTACCACAGACTTTTTGTTCTTGCAGCCATCCTTTTGATGCTCCAAACTCCTACTTTTTTTAGTTTGTTTTGCCTTTACTAAAAAGCTCCTCAGAGCCTGGCTCTTAAAAATATTTGTTACCTAGAGCTGCCTTTTCCTCTTTGTCCTTTCTTGTAAAGGAGAGGCCACTGGCTCATTGCTCAACTCCTAGTTGACTTGTGGTCAAATCAGTAATTCTAATACTAGTTGTTGAAAAACCAATGACACAAAGCACATATTTGTTACATTGGAGTGTTTGCTCTGGTCCCTCTCGCTTATGATATAAGCTATTTATATCTTGAGACTTTCTGATAGTGAAACTTTGAAAGAGTTGCATTTCAAGAGGAGATTGTTGGGTATCCATGAGCTACACAGGCCAAGCTACATTCAGGTACATAAGAGGGAGAAAAAATAGAAGGAAAAACAAATTTGTATGTATACATCATTTCCTTCAAAGTAAGTGTGCACAATGACACCCTCTTCCTGTCTTAGAGCAGAGATCCAAGCATATGATGTACCTTACACCAGTACTGGCTTGAGATTAGGATGCCGTGAAGTCTGCCAGTGATGGCCATTCCTCTGGAGTGGAATTCTTCCAAACTTTCACTTTACACACATAGTGTAGGACCACATGATGCATCTGTGTAGCCACTCCCAGGCAAGAAGGCTAATCAGGAACCCTGTATGCTAGCTGTCCATAGAAGCCCCCTCTCCTTCCCTGAGACCTGCCTCTGACTGCCCATCCACTGTCCTCAGGGAGAAACCTGCCCTTTGGGGTGCATTTCTTGGCAGTCTGGATGGGAATCAGGCCCCATTCGGCTCTGGTTCTCCCAGCTGCTCTTGCAGCGGCAGTGGAGGGAGGATGCCAGGTCCTTTAGGGCAGGAGGTCTGTCTGGAAGGGCTCCAATTTGCAAAGGTGGGCAGTCTGGGTGCCTGCTCTTGGGTTTCAGAGAACAGCCAGAAATTCAGAGCATTCCCAGGTGTCCAGTACAACATCTCTGAGAATCTCTGGTGCATGCTGTTCAGCCACATTAGGATACACTGGTCATGCTGTCATGATACTTTGTGTTGAGGATAGGTAGCAACTAAAGAAGAAGTAGGTAACCTCTGTTTACTTGCACTTGCCCTCAATAACATCAGCAATTCCTGGTACAAATAAGCTATGATTGTTCATCAGAGCACTACTACCCAGGCTGTCACTTTTATTTAGAAAGATGTGGACAGCCTTCCTATTTTCTGGAAGGGATTAGTGGAGAGGTAGGGAATCAATAAAGGAAAAGATTTAAAGCAAAACAAAATGAAAAAAAAACCCACAACCAACCAGCAACAAAAACAACCCATGAAGCAGAGCTGGACAATTAACATCCCTCAGCCTCTAGTAATATTGATTGGTTTTTTGCCCTTGAATACCACTCTGTTTACATAGAATTAGTAACCCTTTGGTAAAGTACAAAGGGAGAAAATGAGTGACACAGATAAAGTATTTGTATTAAACCATAAAAAGAGACAAAAAAAAAAATTAAAAGAAAGTATAGGTTAAAGAGTGAGACACTCACAATATCTAGATTAATAATATTCTGGATCAGTCATCTCCCAGACTGGTACCGCTGCTCCACATTTCATTTTACTTGCACTCAAGAAATAAGGAAGAATGATAAGTTATTCTGTATAGCTTGGCCAGCCTGTAGAGGAGGGACACAGTGAGTTTTACCCATTTTGCCGGGCAGTTAGTGGTGAGTGATAGCACTCAGGTTCTTGGATCTGGGAAGAAAAACACCTGAAAAACCTGAAAGCTAGACAGAAAGTAATCACTTAGCAATTTGGGTGCCAACAGTCCTGCTTTGCCTCATGTCCCCTCATCCCTGCACCTCAAAGCATTCTGCAGAAGAATGTGTGCAGAGTGACCCCAGGAGTGTCTAAAAACCAGCCTGGGTGTGTAGCTGAAACCTGGCGCTGTCCTTGATTGCTGCATGAGAAAGTTATGTTAAACTTCACGAGTCCTTATGAATGATACTGGTCTGTTTAGCAAGGGAAGAGCCTGTGGTCTCTCTGGCTATAACAAGAGATGTCAAGAGCCCAAACTTGTGAAAAGCACTGAGTAATGGACGCCATCCCCATGCATGTTCTTCCAAGCTAAAAGCTATTTTGATGGAGGATGCATAAACAATCAAGAGGCCTAGTTGGTGAAAGCAATCAGCTATGTCTTGAATAGAGAACAAAATGAGGAGCAGAAGTAGAACAAGCTCTAGTGCTCAGGTGCCTTTCTGGAAGATTTTTACAAGAGTCCTCATTATGCTTTTCAAACCTCCAGGATATTCTAAGTTGCTGCTCAAAATCTAGTAAATGAAGAACATGGAGGATGAAGGCATTGAAGAAAGGAGATCAGCAAAATGTAGAGCAGCAAAAACCCTAGTTCATCAGTTTTATGTGTGTATCACAGGATGCAACGCAATAAAAGAAATGCAAACGCTCCATATTCGTCTGGAGTAGTCAGCTGCTCTAACACATGATTGAAAAATTTAAGTTTGACAGCAGTTCTACCAACAAGGACTAAGGGGAGCTGGATCACAGACCAAACATGGGTCAGAAACATGCCGTGGTGAAAAAAGCTACATTGCAGCAGGATGTGTAAAGAAGAGTGTTGTATACAGGAGGCATGAAGTAACCTTACTGTGCGAGATTCTGTGGGTAAGGACCCTGTTAAGAGTGCAAGACTCCAGAAAAGATTGGACCAATTTGGCAGAAATGGGAGAAAAGCAACTGGAATGATTAAAGGTCTAAAATACATGCCCTTTCTGTAATAACCTACAGGGAAAGACTGAAAGAACCAGAAATATTTCGTTTATGAAATGCGGAAGTGACAATAAAGCTGAGGGAAATAATGTGCTCTCGATCTCATGTGGTGAGCACAGGGAATAATGAGCTTAAACTGAAGCAAAAGAGATTTTGATTAAACATGATGAAAAAATTTCCAACAGTAGGGATAGAGATACAGCAAAATACGGTGCCTAGGGAGGCTGTGGAATCCAATGATTCAGAGTTTTTTCAGAAAGAAAAAGGCAAATATTTGTTGTTTATTTATTGCTCTACAGGGAGAGTTTATCCAGCCTGAAGGCAAGGAGAAAAACTAGGATCCTCTCAGGCTATTCCTATCCCCCTAAGCTCTCCAGGGCCAGGAGCAGGCTGAAGTACTGGTACCCAACTCATGCTAAGCTACCAATGATGTCCCCATCAGAGCTGGGCCCTGCACTGTTCATTGTCCCAGGGACCAAATCTCAAAAGATCGTTCCTAACACCCACTATGAACAAGGTCATCACATTCAGGAGGAAAAGTATTCAACTGCACCATGGTATTTGTCCTCAAGGCGAAAGAGAAGGTCATGGCCATGGTTCTTGTAAAGTCTAAAAGTGCCCTCCAGTCGTCATTTCTGTACCAAACTATTTTTAATGAGGAGAATCCAAAAGCCCTCTCTAAATATGTGCAATTTAAGTGAATAAGCTTTTATGTGTACAACAACCATCCAGCTCTGGGGCATTCATGCAATTTTGCTGCACTTAGCAACCCTGTATAAATAACATATGAAAAGAAATATTCCATGTGTAAGCATAGGATGTTCATAAATACACAATAGTCCTAATAATTCATTGCAGTATTACCAAGATGAATGTCCCATTATCCTGAGTACTTTTACAAATCTGTAGCAAGAGACTCTCCCTGTCCCAAATGCTGCACAGTATGGCTTGAGACAGCAGGGCAGAGGTTAAAAACACATGGTCATGTAAGGCATTTGGATACATGAAAGACATTTTTTTAAGTGTAAAAATGAGATTGTCTGTAGCAATTTTCAGTTTAAGGCACAATTAACATTTCTTCCCCCACTTAGGCTTAAGTCATCTTCCAGGAGGTTCAGCTCTGTAAGGTTTAGACAACAGTATGACTGCTTCAAAATTTAATTTTCTTGTACATATATATATATTAGTTGATTTGCTAAATGCCTGTCTGGATTGCCTCCATTTAACAAGCTTCAAAGAACTGGATATTACGGAGATGATTTAGGAGCTTTCACCTACAGATAACTTTCCCATTGTAATGAGCGGAGGGTGAAACACTGTCAGGTTCAATAAACACAAGTTACTCTTTTTAACTGTAGTCTATTTTTAACTGGTTTCAAGGGGGTTTTTTGTTTGTTTTGTTGTTGTTGTTGAATATACACAAGTTCTTTCTAACTGAAAGCTACTCTGTCGTTCGGGCCTTGCATGTTTCTAAGGACTACTGAGAGTTTGGGTATCAGCACTTCATAAAACTGTCTCCTGAAGTGAAATTCAGAGAAGTGTTGCAAAATGGACCCATGTATTTCTTGCAGTAGTGAAAATACCATCTACAGCAGGGCTATTTTAATTTCCTTTCAAACCATAAGAAAAACACCACAGGCATCAGCTAGTTAGTAACCTCTTAGTGCACTGACCTGTTTGATGTTCACAGGAGGGTTAGTCAATATATTAGCCTTGGATAGGGTACCATTAGTAATTTATGCATGAATTTTACTACACATCTCAATCTCTATCTGCCCCCACAGCCTGCAAATGCCCCTCCATCACAGACTACTACATAGAAAGGTGAGTTATGAAAAACTAAAGTTGCTGTTTCTTTTTATATTTTGATCCTATGCAATGTGAAAGGCATGATATTGAGGTTTGTTTGTAGTATTTTGCAATTAAAAAGTGGTAGTATGTTACTAGTTTTAAATATGGTATCCTAGCTAATGTTAATCATTAATCATTTAGGACATTTCTAATGATCCCTATTCCTACACCCTCTGTACTAATTCCCAAAAAATCACTAGATTGACCTGAAAAAGAACCCTTGGCATTTGAAGAAATCAAATGCATATATATGTTAGGTTCTGTGGGTTAGTACATTAGTAATTCACCTTTCAAGAACAGACAATAGAATGTCCCTGATATGTTGTAAATGGAGAAAGATTGCAATCTGCCATGGATCATCCTGAGAATGAGAGAAGGAGATTAATGAATCAAAGAAAAAATAGGCAGAAATTGAATTTGACAGGATACACCTGATAAATTATGGGCTTTCTGATGATGAGGCTGGATCTGGAGCAACTGCTCTAGAAAATATAAGGTGACTGGGGGAGAAAAAATAAACTAGAGAGGCAGAGCATACAAAAAAGATTGAACCAATGTTTGGTGCTCTGTGGAATGGTCCTTCAGCTCAGGCCTGCTGTAATTGAATTATCTATCTATGCCTATTTCTTGATATATAAGTGCTCTTCACACTCATATTTTTTCTAGCAACAGTGTGTTTATATTCATTATTCCTGGAATGACACATAGTACAGCTCTGTAGCACTATGAAATGAGGCAATTATAGGCAGAGTTAATAAATCCACTCTGACTGCCCTCCCCTTCCAGATCTGACTTCCAAGCCCATGGTTAGGTGGCTACATTTCCAACACAGTGCAGGAGGCATCTCAAAAGAGCAATCCATAAAACCTCCCAGTTTTGCAGAAGATGCCCCAATTGAGTCCAAAGCGGTGAGCCTCATCCAGAACTGCCTTGGCTGACTCTGAGCAAGAGCGAGGAGCAGCGGAGCAGCATCACTGCAGCACTGTGTTTGGGTTTATAGACCCTGCTTCTCACAGCGTGACTTCAGCAGAGGATGTGGGGGCTGCATTGGTGATCACTAGGGTGGCTAGAGCAGTCTCCTGGGAGGAAACAACTTTTTAGGGTGACTCTGAAGAGATCCTAGAATTGACCTCTCCAGCTTTCTGCAGGAGTTCTCTACCTACGAGGTTGCTACTTGGTGGAAACCAAACATTTACTCATGACACCTCCTTAGCAGTTGGTACCCCTCATCACACCCTAAAACACTTCCTTCTGCCAGCAATTGTCTTGAACAATACTCCTAAAGAGCCTTCCTACAGGTTTTAAAGTGAATAAAAGTGTTGCACTCTTTCATGGCTGGAGCCAGTGTCTCCTACCAAGCTTTCTCAGTTCTCCTTCCTAGGATTTTGGCCCATAAGATTTGGCCATAGGATTTTGGCCTATCTTCTGTTAGTGAAAAAAAAATAAAAGACATTTCCATGAAAAGACATGTGCCTGACTTCATCTCGGGTCTGACGTACCTGCTAGCAGAAGCACATCCCGGCATCATTCAAAAGAAGGCAGTACGGTGCTCATCTGAGTTACATTTTTAGGAATCTCTTTCAAAGTAAGATAAAAAGGAAAAAAAGAGATGTTCCTTATTGGCTGAAGGGAGGTGGAGAAATTAATTCTGATTTTCTTCTCAATTAATAGTACTCTCTATTGTACCATACCTGGATGAATATATTGGACTATACAGTACCATTATTATAAGAGATATTATATTAATAGAAGTAACTATTTTAGCATTAAGTGTTTTTACCTGTCTGATTCCCATCTTTCCTATAATGGCTATGGGATTTGTGAATCCTATAGGTTCACAGGTTAACATGACGTGACATGTTTCTTTCTATGTCAAAGCACTTACAGTATATTGATCAAAATTAAGAGAAGGTTTTAAATAAGCCGCTGTCCTCATAGCATGGCTAGGTTGTTTATTTCTAATTTTCTTATGAGTACTGCCATTAAATGTTGTTTCCCACAGCAGGGTCTTCTGTATTATCAGTATGTCAGCTGAAGTGTTTTCTCCTTTAGTGTTCCTATTAGCCACAACAAATCTTTCTCCTGCTGCCTGTGCATGCTCTGACTGCCATTTCAACACTGACTCATGACTGAGAAGAGATTAAGACTTTGACTTGACAGGTTATAATCCCCTGCCTGCAACGGGAACGTCTGCTGCCGACAGAACAAAGCAGTGCTCTGCTATCTTACAACGGCCACCCCATGCCTAAGGAGGCATGATGGCCCCGTCTGATGCAGTTCAGCTTGTCCTGATTAGACAGGGGGAGTGAAACACACACATATCTAATTGAAGCATGGGAATTATCTTATTGGATTACTAATGCACTTGTAAAGTCTATGGAAACATTTATTAAATAAGTGCTTGGTCACATGTATAACCTGGTTTACCCGAGATGAAGGCTGGAAACTGCATCCTGTGCCGTGGTTGGAGCTTTTCTTGATTCCTGAACAGGCAGCATTTTTCATGTTCTTTCCAAACCATCCTTATGATTCACAGCTATTTTCTCTCTTTCTGCACAGATCGTAGCACAAATTCTAATAAAGATGCCTGTTACACAGAGCATTGCCAGTGCTTTAATATGTATTCCAGTATACTGCACACATTGAAAAAAAAACCCTTAAATAAAATGTAACAATACAGTTACACAAAACATACCTCTTCTGTATATTCTTATGTATGTGCTTTGTTTCCTACCATCTGCTTTCCATATAATACTCACGCTTGTGGAGCAGTTTCCAGGATTTTGGCATTTCTATTGCAGATGCCATGCTTCTTCCCTGTTATAATGCCAAGCTTTAATTTGAAAAACAACGCGCACAGGTTATACGCTAGCTGGCAAAGCTGAAACGGTGTAATTGAAGAATAATGATTTCTGTAGGAAACAGCTTAAAAAACCTGCTAGGGCTACATTGTATCAAGTTGGCAGATACTAATCTTCAATTTATATCTAACTGTCATGAATTGCCATACTGAGGTAAGGTACCCATGCAATTTAGAAAAATGCCAGAAAGGTCCTGAGGATCATGATAAACCCCCAGTTATCATTAATATGTTTAGGAGTGTGGGACGATACCCTGTGGTTTGCTTCCCAAAAGGCATAGCAGGGAGGAAGACCAAGGTAGATTTATGGCACTGAAGCAACAGGAGGACCCTGCCTGGTGTCAGTCAACTCCCTGAAGCCTCTCCACGACCCAGAACACGCTGGGTACGGGGCACAGGCCATGTCATCTCTCAGCACACCACCTATGGAGCAGTCCAGGTTGGTGTTGTTTCAGTAAATACAGCAAAGTATTATTATTATTACTATTATTGTTATTATTTTCTAACTTTACCTGCTGAGAGGGAAAAATACTGATTTCATAATTTCTGTGATTATTCCTATGACTTTTTCTCCCACACTCCTTTCCTCACACAGAGTTTTATTTGTTTCTGAGCCTTTTGCAGAGATGAGCCACTTCAGAGAACTACAGAGCTCTCTTTAGCAGGGGACTTTTAATTAGGTGATTAAACTGGGCTGCCATGGTTTGCCTTGCAGACTGGGCTTTTCTCTTGCCGCCTTTTTTTTTTTTTTTTTGGCAACCCTCATGTTGATTTTGTAGCTGAAGTAAGTTCCGCAGCGTTCATGTCTGTGCTTGTCACCTGCACTTGCAGTACAATTTGCAGTACCGTTCTGTCTCCTGGAAAGTTTTTCTCCTGGTCTTCCCCTCTCAGCAGCAGAGGGGATCTTACTGCACAGGGGTGAAAGGCTGCATCATCAACTGTTTGACCTGGAGGTTGCCCTAAGCTGGGCAACATATTCTGACTGCCACTCGTGCCAATGTGAGCACTCTTGCAGCTGCACAGTTGTCCAGACTGGGTCCTGATCCACCAGGAAACTTTCCTTTCTTGAGTGAGGTAGGGAAGGAAAAAGGACTTGACCCCAATACAGCTGATGCAGCTGCATGAATACCCAGGAGGTAGCAAGCAGAGATATTGGGCAGGGGATAGGAAAAGGTGAGATAGCCCATTTTGGAAGTAGCTAGTGCTAAAGTCAATGTAAAATGATGGTTAAGTCATGTATTCAGGTAGCAAATGTGTGCACCCATTGTGTTTTTAGATTGCTGGACCTCACAAACCTGAGGTTATAGATCAGACTGTAATAGATCATTAGCCAGCACAGCATCAATTCCAGTACTCGGGTACAAGATTCACTATGAAATTCATAAGGGTAATGAGGCACTCATATTGATTGCCCCGAAGAAGCGGAGCATCTCCCTTTGTGGATATTTAAGAACAGGACAAAGATGGATGAGGTGCCTCCCTGCTTCCCAGATCCCCTTTTCTGTGATTCCACACACAAAAACCCCACCACATTGTCAAGGTAGTCTAAAACAATGTCAAAACCCAAATGAATTCAAATATGTCAACATGTTTCTCAGCCGAAGAAAGGATCAAAACCATCAATATGTTCTTCAATAGCTACAGTTTTGTCCCCATGCTTTGCTGGGGACATCCTGCCTGTTTGAGGCCTCACCAGCAGTGAGCACCATGTGGAGTCAAACAAGCTACCTAGTCCGAGAGCCAGTAAAATCTTTGAAATCATTGCGCTTTCCTTTCTTGAACACTTAGCATTTGCTGATATCCAAAACCAAGACCCCAGCTCAAGAACAGCTTTAGGGTAAATACAGGTTAACAGCTTTGTTCCATGGGTGAGTTCATCACAACTCCTCCATCTGTGGCAGTTCCATCCCTTGGCGAGCCTTTGGCATCGGTCACGCACGTCTTCCCTTGCATGCCATGGCCTCTGACAACCACTGGGAAGAGATGTTTGAATTTCTGTAACGCTTGTTCATATCTCAGATCCACTTCGTTTGCCCTCGTTAATAATGAAACAAGTTTGATTTGGAGCAAATTTAGCCTTTATAGCCCGCCAAGTCAAGGAAGTATCAACCCTTTACTCATTGTCCTTTTGAGATTTTTTTTTTCCTCCATTGGTTTAGTTGGGAACCATTTCACATGTCTAGGGCTTTTCTTACATTTACTGGGCACCAGAAATCAATCAGAGTGCAGGAAACAAAAATCTTGATGGTTCATCAATATTTCAGGCCTCATCAACAACGCATTCAATTTTATTCAGAAAGGGATTGGAAATTTTGCTCAGTTTGCGGCTTTGGAGTAGAGCCAGTCCTGTTCAGCACAACCAAAGCCCTGAGTAGGTTGCAGTGCCAGATGCTCCCCTGCCCCTCGCTGTTACCCAGCCCGGCAGCTCCATGTACAGTGCCACCCCTGCGACCACAGAGGGCTGGAGAGCAGCAACAGGGGCTGCACATTATTTATGTGCTTCCCCCACACTAAACGTGTCAAAGTGTCCTGCCAGTGTGGCAGGATGGAGGGTGCAGGCGATTTCAGTCTCTCTCAGAGACATTGGGTCAAAGCTCTTGCCCTTCTGCCCTCACCCTTCTTGCAGCTCGCACTGACCATCCAGACAGCAAAAATTCAGAGTCTTTACTGGGATTCCTTTTTTCCTCATGGCTGGCCTTTATGTTGTTGATGTACTTTTTTACCTCAAAGACACAAAAGCATTATCCAGAAAAATGGACTTCATTTTCAGAAAAGACAAAGGCAGCAGTAAGTCAGGCATAACAGGGTCAAAGACATTTAGAAAGATACAAAAACTTAATCTTTGGAAGAGTGCTACAGCTTTCAGTTCTTTCTTTGTTCTTTCTGCCTCTTTTCT
Source organism: Eurypyga helias (assembly GCF_000690775.1). NCBI lineage: Eukaryota > Metazoa > Chordata > Aves > Eurypygiformes > Eurypygidae > Eurypyga > Eurypyga helias. The sequence continues at coordinate 30,545 of NW_010243345.1, read as the reverse complement.
TCACAAGATTATTGAAGCTTTATCTTTGCTTAATAAACAGTGGGCATTCCTCTGGTTTGTACTGCAGTAGCATTTGGAGGGCCTCAAGACAGACCCCCAACAGGATCGTATCTTGTCCTTACGTTTTCTTCTCTGCAGAAGTTTAATTTCCTAAAACTAAGCTCCCCAGTTTCTCTCTGTATTTTCTGAGTGACTGTTTCATTCAAGGCTGAACAGTCTTCTACCCGTTGAAAGCGCACCGGGTTGACTAATGGAACAAGCATCACGATTCTGAAAAATATTTCTAAAGCATGTATATTCTTGTTCGGCTCGCGGTGTTTCTCTCAGAGGGAGAGTTACTATGCATAGACGAACATGTTATGTACCAGTTAGTCAGGTACCCTGGTGATTACACGGAGCTTTTTAAAGGAACGTCATGCCTTTTCATGCAGTTTTGACTTGGTTTTATATACTTGTTTTGCTCTTTCTACTATTTTTTCCTTCCCAGGCTGCACCATTGTTTTCAAGAGTCTTAGAAAATTAGATATGACTGGTTTGATTTTATTCTTCCTGTTCAATAGTTATGCACTTCCTTCTCTATTTTTGCTTTCCTCCCTTCCCAAGGTGATTAATGTACAGCAGCACAAAAATAAATCTTGCAATTACTGAAAATACAGTTTAGGGCTACAGTTTCCAGAGATCAAAAAAAAAGGATAACCCACAAAGGTATGGAGGTTTGATTTTTACTTTCTGACAGGCAAGACAACATGCAGAGTCAAACTTATAGTTAGGAGCCGGTTAAAATGGTAAGCCACAGCCTTCAAGACAAGTTGTGTGGACTTGTACTGCCCAGACAAAGTCCGGAGAGGGATGCTTCCCAAGGTGACCGCAGGGAAACACCGGACTCTGCTGTGATGTTAAAGGCAGGGCACAAGATGTGTTTCTTCCAACGTGACCCTTTTACGGGGGTGGGCAGGGGTGATCTCTGCTCCCACACTTTCCCTGTGGCTGGTGTGACTCTCTGCCTGCAGCTGCCCTGGGGACCCCTTCTGCCAGCTGTGGGAGGTGGGCTCGGCAGCGACCCTGCACCGTGGCTCCCTCGTCCCCCCTCGTTCAGGTGCAGCCTGGCCTCCAACACCCGGAAAGCTGCCGGTGTCAGAAAAGCCTTTTGCAATTTTTTGCCCTCCTTGGGATAAACAGGGACCCTGAACTGCGGGCAGGCTGTCCAGAAAGGCAGGCGGGCTTGGAAAGGGAGACTAGGGCTTTGTCTTTAACACTTCCCAAGGAAAAAAGATGTTTTCTTTACTTTGGAGCAAATAATGGGCTTGTGATAAATTTGCCAGAGAGACCAGGCATGGCAGTTTTACTGCAAGAAAAAACTCAGTGAGGTAAAGAACTAAACTCTGCCTCTTCCCTTTCTTTCCAAACACCCTTCCAGGCTAAATTCATTTATTCTGTACTAAAGCTGCAGAGTATTATCCACAAATTGTTTTTGTTTTTTAAACTCAGGAGACTTCATTCATGTGAGGTACCCCAAGTTGTAAAATACACCACTCAATGAAAAATAAACAAACAAGCCCTGTGTCAGACTGGATGTTGCTCATTTTAAGCTCTCCCATCCCAAATTACTCTTGTTTTCTACGAAGGCTGCATGCCAAAAAGCACTCCTTTCCTCTTTTAGATCATGAAACGCTGAGGAATAAGTGGTACACAGCTGCTGTGTAAGACAGGATTTGGGAATAACTAGTAGTTAACCAGGAACATTACAAAACAAAAGTAGCAGGAAGATGCAGAAGGTCCAGAGAAAAGCCTGGGTTGTGGAGAGGGCCTAAGCTTCTCCATTTGCAATAGCACTGCAGAGATCACAGGTGGATCAAGGCAATTATACAAGAGGAGAAAGGGACAGATTCCCCAGGGAATGCTGAATGTATTTACATGATACATATTACGTGACATATGCAGGTAAGTACACAGACTTTTGAGGGTTAATTCCACACCCTAAAATTCCCTTTTAATAACAGTTAAGTATCACACACAGATAAAATCTACTGTGCTACATCATTCTTTCCATCGCCCCCGGGAAGAGTATGAAAGCTGTCAGGGCGGGCATCCACGTAGTCCAAAGGCTGGTTCCCCCTTCCACATCCCCAGTCTCGTTGTGCAAACACCTTCCTAATGGACTAGAATTGGCTTAATTTGATCTTGACAAAATAAAATTAAGTAAGCACAAAACCACTAAAGTTATTATAGAGAATGTCTTTCTGAATCATGTTTAGCTTCATGCCATGCCAGGAGATAATCTCCAGCTAAATCCAGCCTCGACTGAAAAGAAATATGAAACTAATTCAGCTCAGTATGCTTCAGACTTCAACAGCACAGTAACTATTACCACTATTAACCACTTTTAAAACCTCCTCCCCTTCTGAGGCCATTTTAGGAAGATAATCTGGATGATCACCCTCAAACTCAATTTAAACTTCCAGGTGCAGTTGGCTTATTAAATTTTTTTTAAAAAAGTATCTTTTTCAGAGGTGTCTCATCTGCCATAGGCTTAGATTGTCCAGACCAGCTATCCCGCCACGTTCAGACTGCCTGTTCAATGGCCGGTTCCACTGCTTTCCCACTTTGTGCAAGTTCGTCATACAGAGAGGTAAACAGCTTTGTCTCTGTTGCAGAACAAGATATAAGGGTATTCACCCGACAGCAGTTGTGATTAAATTGTGGTTAAAATAAATTCACATTCAGATACCAGAGCAAATCCTGAGTAAGTGTAAAATCATTATAATACTGTTGAATCCACTGAATTTCTGCCCATTTTAATCAGCTGAGGCTCTGACTACATCTGGACTCTTCTGAGTAATCTTCAGCTCTCTACTACTAACAGAGTTCGTAATTTGCTTTTCCAAACATTTTGCAATGTTTCTATCCATTCATTTAAGCAGAGTTCCTCTTCGGTGTTTCTTGTAGCTTGAACGTGAAGCAGGGATCCTGCACCAATTCTTGCTGAATCAGGGCTCAGCGCATATACTACCAACCATTTTTCTCATAAGGGTGCTTAAAATAGCAGCTTCAGCCCATCCGAGCTCACTGGGAAATCTGTCAGCAAATTTCATGTATCTATTATTACAAGACCAATTTTAGAACCAGAAAAAAATTCATAGCAGTGATAAAGCTCTAGAGTGTTTTAAAAGAATCCAGGTGGAGACAGGGCAGCACTGCAAATACTTCCACAACAAAATGCTGAAATTTCAGGGTGGATTCACTTTTAACATGTACATACCATCTAGAATGGGCTTTCCACCGACATTTGGGCGATTAAAGTGTTGATTGACAGCAATGTTTACACTTCATTTCTTATGAAGCTGCATATGCAAGTATTCATGGTTAATGAGCTTTGCATTAGCATTAGCAAATTACTCCTGTTAGGAATGCTCACGCATTTCTGAATTTAGGGTAGCAGGTAGGTATCTGCCTAGATCCATCCCTGTTGCGGGCAATATCGAAATATGTGCTCGCATCCCAAAGACTTCCTCCAGGGACAGTTCTGGATTCATCTGCTGGCGTGTGGGACCCCAGAACTGAAGCCATAATGAGACTGGGGGAGATGGAGGCTGGGTGCCATATGACTTATCAGCCAAAATAGCTGAAACCTTGTTATTGCCCAGAAACTTTAAAAAAACCCCAACCAAAAACCAAAAAAAAGAACCCCAAACATAAATGTGAGTGGTTGAAAAATTTCTAATAATACATCTTGAGAGTAGTCACAAGTGCTGGTAGAAGTCCTATAATTAAGGAGCATTACTTAGTCACTTCTGTCAACATCACTTTAAAATCAGACCAGTCTAGCACTTGGTTTTATTTTTTCTCGTGATCAAGCCCTTTTAGACCAGACTGAAGGCAGTCTGGTTAATAGCAGAAGAGACAGGACTTCTGACACATTCCTAGAAGAGAAAAGTGGGGAAAATTTCTCAACATCTATGAGGTCTATGTAGTAGCAAAAAAAACCCCAGGTACCTCCTAATGCCTTGGCTTGTTGTGTTGAATGGAAAGTCTGACTGAAATGCCCACACCCACCACCTGGAATAGTTTTCTGGGCTCTGTAGTCCTATTCCAACCACGTTATGAAGGGTGTCTTAAAGCCCCCGCTAGTGCAGCACCACACTGAGGTGGTCACAGCGGTGCTGCTGAACAGACTCAACACTTGAGAGGGCAGCAGGAAAACAAACCATAGGTGAAGACATTTAGAATAATGTGGAGAAGTGGCTGATTTCAGTTGGGAGGTGAACTAAAAATAGAATTGAACTGTAATAACTTGTCCCACCTGTGAAACTTGAAAGCTGAACCATACATTGCAGATATGCCATTGTGAAATACAACTTCACGGTTCTTCATGGATGTGTCTCTCAGGGACCAAATGCAATTCTGCATCGGTGGCTTTACATTTGGTTGATGTTGAGCAAACCTATAAAACCTATTACTGGTACCAGCATTGTTGTAAGAAATACAGATCATGAAGAATGCGTTTAAATCCTTGTTATCCTCCTCTCTTTTTTTTTGACTATGAAGCAGGAAGATGGTAAAGAGCAAGGTGTTTTACATTTACGGGCAGGTTTGTGGTTTAATTTTGTATTCCAATCCTAGAGGCAAGTATTAGGACACAGATTTATACATCATAATTTTGGAGTACTAATAATAAACATGCATAAATTATTTTTTAAATGCAACAGTAATTAGGAACCTGAACACGGCATGCTGTTAGAAAACAAACAGCCTCTCCTAGGCCACAAAGAACTTCCCTTACCCATATGCTTGTTCAAAGAAAATGGAATTTATAGTCTCTAGGTATTGCTTTGAAAAACTGACGTCAATAAAGCAGTAAGACCTGAAGGCAGGAAGAATTCTGGAAAAAAGAAAAAAAAAATTAAGAAAAAACACCCCAACCTAAAGATTCTGGTTGGAATCTGAATGTTCAGCTAATAAGCAAAAGAATTGCTAACTGGTGCTGCTGACTTGTGCTGTTCCTGCTGCATCTGCCACCATATTATTATTATTTTGCCTCGAGCACTGCTGTGGAGCTCACTTTAGCTAATGATCATGCAACTAACAGTCTGTCAGCCTTAATATCTGTGGGAAACAAATTAGAATTTGTCCCTACACTATTAGCCATGCTTTCTAAACACACTTCCTTTGGCCATATGTATTGAACATTACATTTAATGGCTGCTGTACTATATGCCTACTGGATATGTGCAATACAGACAAATATTGTAGGGCAGTAGGTAGAAGTCTACATAATCTTCTTTGAAATACAAAACCACTTTGATCATTTGTGTTTTTGGAGTAAATACAAGGGATGACAAGCAGCGGGTCAGTAGATGCGGTCAATAACAATGCCAACTTACTGTAAGACTCCATTTTTGCCTGAGGTCATCTAATTACAATGTGTTGTAACCACAATGAGATGTAACACAAGGAGAATTAAAGCTTCCATTTTGAGAAGGTAAAAAAGTCTAACTGAAATGTGAATCAAAGGGGAGTATAGCCAGCTGGGGTAAAATCAGCATGAATTCCTGATCTGTGAGATATTTCAACACAAAGAGGGATTAATCTCTTTAGCACTAGCCACCCTAACCACCCCTGCCCCAAAGCTGTGGGCACCGAGGTGTGTCAGGAGAAAAGCTGGCTGCTCGCTGGTGCCCGGAGCGAGCTGAGAAGGCTCAGAAGCCTTCTGCCGCGCTTGCTGCAGCGCTGCTGAGATGACCCATATGCTACAGTGCTGCTGAGATGACCCATTTCTTATGGCAGTGAAATAATCTGTGAACTGTCAGGAAAGCATGAGAGAACTGGGGAAAGCAAGCAGTAGATTCCTTTTGGGCAAACTATTGCTGCCTCAGAGCCTGTCCCTCTAGACTACGCTTCCCTGTTCCACAAATAGCTTTGCATTAAAGAAATCAGAGAAAGCTAAATGACTACACCTTGCTTTTACCACTGCTTCTCCCTTTCTGAACACCATTATCACTTTCTCCCTCTCTGGTCACTTGTTTAATTGCTCAGATTTCACTCCCTTGTCTAAGATGAGAAGTCCTTGAGATTTACTGGTCCCTTGCAAGTGTTCAGTGACAGAGACAGGAATCTGCCCTCCTGACGTGGACTCAGAAAGCTTGAGTTTAGAACCTCTTAGCAATACATCCAAATGAAGTTCAAGGAAGCAGTTGAAACCATCCACTTATTCTAAAACATGGCTCAAGGAGTAAACACTCACTGCAAGGCCATGTAAGGCTTATTCTCTACACCTCAGCTCTGCTGTTTTCCAGCAACCGAGGTTGGGGTCCTGAGTATTTAGACATTCCCACTTTGAAGAAAGGACTGAAAACACAGCCAATGCACTGATAACTGTTTTAGTTTTGTTTAGAATAAGACTAAAGGATTTAATTCTTCATGCTGTAGGGTGTAATCACCAGAAGTGCTCTGAAAGGGTCGAGTACTAAATAAGAAGGCATATTAATTCTGTCTTTTAATTAGCTTCATTTCCATTTCCACGTATGATTCTACCTCCTTATACCTGCCCCAGGGTCTTAGAAAACGCATTATGCCTCTTCCCACATGCAGCCATGTTTTGCTCAGTACCAGCTTTCTGCCAAAGCCAGTTCGTACCCCTCACCTTTTCTACACACATCATCTATTCCCATATATCTCATGAGTTACTGACATTTTTGTTTAACTGGAAGATCTCAGCAGTGTATCTACACTGCCTTAAAAAAAGTCACCTAAAAAACCCTACAAAGAACCTTTAGGTTCTTCCTAAAGAACCTTACTTTGTTGTCTTACATATATTTTGTTATGTAGTCTCTATTATGCCATGAAGGTACGTGTTTTACTGACGTAGTTCAGAGCTAAGTATCTCAGGAAAAGACAGTCTCATAGAGACGGGGTGGTGTACATAAGCACTTAGCTGAAGTACTCCATTCAGCTGAGTGTATCACATGCTTTAGGAAAGATGATCACCTGGAGTAAGTCTAGGGAAGGCAAGAGGAAGAGTTATGAGGAAGAAAAAACAGGAAAATGGGGGTGGTAATTCTAGAAAATGAGGGATGTGAGAAGTCTTTCAAGATTTAAAACATTATTGCAAAATAACCTGAATGAATTAATTTCCATGTGACTGAAGACAGGGGAAAAATGTAACTGGCTTATGCTACAGCATAAGAGATTGAAGATGAACTTTAGGAAAACCTTTCTAATGGTTAATGGTAGTTAAACACTGGAGTATCCACCGGGGAGGGAGCAGAGTACTTATCTGAAGTAATAGGGGATAAACCCGCTGCTTTTACTGTGGGCTTGACATAAGATTATTAAAAGTTTCAATGTGTTTCTGTAAAATATCCATCTTTTGTCACTCAGAAAGGCATCTGGCTGTAGATGGCAACTTCTATGAATCTTCAGCACAGTGAATGCTGCTACCACAGCCTGTTTTGCTGCAACGTGCGAGGCTTTCTTTCCATTTACTGGCTGATAAAAATTCTGTGCGACAGAACTATGGACCCTTCACTCTTAAGTGGAAAAAAATTCATTCCAGTATTCAGGTGGCAAGTGACTTGTTCAGCTGGTTAGTAAACACTGCTAATTATGCTGTGATTTTGAAGTCCTGAAACCATAAATTTGCACTACTATGCTTGAGACACCACAACAAGGGCCTAAGGAAATTAAAACATAAATGAAAAACAAGTTTTCGCTTCATAAATCACGTACAAAATCATCAGGGTCTTCAGAAGTCCTTTTGGGTTTTCAGAGAAGTTATCTCAAGGCAGATCTTTATCTTCAGGAGTTTCATAACAACTGAAATAAGAAAAAAATTTAATGTAATAAGCAATCTGGCAGAACACCCGAGACTTATACTACTGAATGCTCTCCTTGGTCCCAAACCACCTGCGTTCACTTCATGGAAGTCTGATACACAATAGCCTTTTATTCATAGAAAAGGTCCTTTAGTTTAAGCAACACATTAGGTTACGAGTGTCACCTGGAGGTAAAAACATTCAGCATCTCTACACCAAAAATCTCCGAAGAGCAGAAGGCATAGGAGCCAAGCCTGCCACAGTGGAAACCAGTGCAGGGCAGGGGCATTTGGGTCAATGAGTAAAGGTCCTGAAGAAAGCTCAATCGTGTACAAGCTTTATGAGGCATGGAAGATATTAATTTTAAAAGCTAAGTAACAGACTAAACAAAAGATTAAATATAGGGCCTCATAAATAACTACATTTGCAGCTTTACATTATAAAAATAAAATGATTTTCAAATTGTGTCCATCTTTGTTGCTATACAAATTCATGTGAATAATTTAACATTCTCACTGGTGGTTTAAGTTCTACACACAGCTTTTATTGTAGCAAGAATTGCTGTTTTCATTTCCATCAGTTGTTAGGATTATGAATGTTTGCACTTATCACTACCTTTTCTGTGGAAAATTAGCTGGAAGTGACAGACATACACCTTTCTGACACTGAAAATCTGTTTCAGCTTAGCAAAGCATCTCCATTGTACAGGAAAAAATATACATTTACATAATAGGACAAGACTAATGTGGAAAGATCCATTTTTAGAAGAATGGTGTGTATTGTTTGGCAAAAAGGGGAAATTTTAGTCTGCCCAATATTTTTTGTCTTTTTGGGAACTGCTATACAGGTAGTTCTTCCAAACATGAAACAAATGGAGCTTATAGCAGAATAGGGCACTTAGAGCATGAAAGAACATTAGAATCTTGCTCTCTGCTTCAGTTTTTTAAAAAATTAAGTTTTAGACGAAGAGGTCCCACCTGAAGTTTCAAATTTGAAGCAAAAAAGCACTTGAGAGTTAACTGTGGGTGCATATAGGGATATTGACTAATACTTTAAATGAAAGAGATAAATTTTCTCCTGCTCACAAGTAAGTAGGCATATTCTTTCTGACATTCTCTAGCCATCTCATTGGTCCCTGCTATGCTCTGACTTATAATCAGTATAATTTATGGAGCAATCAATATCTCCATTTTTATGACAAAATGACATCTTGTGTCCAAATGAGAGATCTCAAAGCGTCTGTATCAGCATGGCAGTAATCAAATTGCTTGGTTGCTCTGTTTAACAAATAACAGAAACAGAGAGGGACGGTCATACACGGGTGTGTAATCTGCTGGAACAGTCATAGTAACAAGCCCCTGTGAAATACATACACTGTTCAATTTTCTGCTTCCAGGGACCCAGTTAGTTTAGTGTACTTAGATGCTGAGCATCTCCACTTGTCAATCAAGCTACCATCTGCTTCCACTCTCTGTAACCCCTTGCAGGTTGCCTGTGTACTACCACATATCTTCAAATCCCTTCTACTTCAAAGAGTTTGAGACAACCTCTGATCCTTTCCCTCCTGCTTTGAGCATGTCCCAGCTCCGCATTATGCAGGCTGAGAAGTGCTGGCCTGTTATAAGGTCACGTCTACATCAAATTTTGAAGACAGATGCAAGTTTGCTTCAAGCTGGTAGGAAGTGAGCCAGTTCGGGTGCAGAACCCACGTGACTGCATTATCAGCACAATACTGAGCTTGATGCAATGGGGCTGACGGAGAAACAGAATATATTAGCTGAGCTTCAGTCAGAGCAAAGCACAGGCAAAGCAAGCTTACATCTGTCTGCAATCTGTCAGGCAGCTCCATATTGTGCCTGAATCTCATAATTCCCCCCTTCAGTCTTATTAGCCCACACACACACATAAGTAGGGACAGAAAGCTATTCTGTTTGCTTTCTGCAGATGAATTTGCTGATACTGGGCTTCTGTCAGAGGCATCACACCTGCATGGATGGAGTTCAGCTCTGCTCTGCTGTGCCGCCGTTTCTATTGCAGGTACCAGGTCTACATTTGCCAGAAACCCTTTATACTCCACATCTACATTTACTTGTGTTCTTGTGTTTAGCTGCAAGAGATTATTTTCTGCACTGCTACCTGTTTCCAGCCACTGAGAATCAGCTTGCAGAGCCTTGAAGCATTTATTACAAAACCAAATTTGAAATTCTCTTTCCATTTTTGGTCTGTCCAAAAGCACAAGAGCGATGATAATGTAAGACTTGCAAAAGCACTCCTTGCTGTTCAGTCTAATATTTGGACTGGAGACAGCCAGCTGTTGGATTGCTCTGGGAGTATCGTCCTGTGGCTGTACTCCAGTGCCCTGCAGTCAGCTCCTCGGGCTGGAGCACTGCGCCTGCACTGTTATCCCAGCTCCATAGGCTCTAGGAGAGCTCTGTGGCTTCGCCTGCACAACATACAGATGTCAAGGATGGCTGCTTGTCCCTGCAGCTCTTGCATAGTGAGATGGCCCCTTGTGTATCCCCATGACTTCCCACAGATACCTACCAAATTTCCCAAGCCTGGAGTCACCAGTACTCACTGGACACAAGCCACAATGATAAGGGGAGTAAGAAGGGTCCCCCCCCAGGGCAACATGGAGATGGGACATACAGGTGCAGCCATATGCTTTAATGCTGGCAGGAATCAACCCAAGGGTGTTTTACCTAGCACAAAACCTCTCCTGTCTCCTCCTTGAGAAATGTGATAATGGCGACGAATCAGCATTGCCACGGTCCAAATGGCCAGGCTCTACAATAATCAGTCTCCTGGTCCCGATTGGAGTGTGCGGAGACAGTCGCTTGGCCAGAAATGAGTCCTGCTTCAGCAACCTCCTGGCCAGGAGCTCCCTGTGCGGGGTCCATCAGGCCCAGGCCTGGCAGCCAGGGCCCATCCCAGCCCTCAAACAGGAGCAGGCAGCTGGGGGCACAAGAGCAGCCCCAGGCACCTGCCTGAGGACAGGAACAGGACACATGGGACCATGATAGGGCCACACTAGGCAGGGCCACAGCCAGGCCGGGCAAGGCTGAGGGGAGCTGGAGACGCGTCCTGCTGCAGCATTGCTGGGGCAGGGGCTGACATGTGCCTCTGGGCCGTGGAGGAGCCCTGGGGGGCTGGGCAGGGACAGTTGAGGTTGGTGGTTGGTTCCCACGGGGCCATGGTACCAAATTTTTTTGTATCAGACTGCTGTTCTCTGAGACTTTTCTCTCATCTGGACATGTTGATGATCTTTTGCTGCACCTCCCTCAGCAGCACCTGGCCATGCTTGGTCATACTTGCTCACGCTGGATCACAAGCAACACTTAAGCAGCCCCTTCTCCCTGAGACAGGCACATTCTGCTCACTCCTTGCACAGCTACCCGGCCCTGCCGTGGGAAAAGTGGATGCCACAGCGAGGAGGTGCACTGCCTCACGCCCGTCTGCAACGCCAGTAATAGGAATT
>NW_010243345.1:3732-19223 GCF_000690775.1 Eurypyga helias | reverse complement strand
CTGCCTCCCTTGTCACCCACAGCCACTCTGAATCAAAAAAAATTCCCTGTTTCCTGGGCTCAGAAGTAGTCACTGCTTTGCCTCTCAGAGCTGCACCAGAGGGACCATTTCTGGGTCTCCTCGTCTACTCCTGGCAGTCTTGGTTACAACCGCCCCTGAGCTGCCATGCCCCGAGGAGGCTATTCACACCCCTCCTGCGGCTCCCTGCCTCCGTGCTGGCAGTATCTCTGCTCTACAACCCAATTTTCAGCCACAGAGTTTCATTCAAAGCTTTCTATGTAAAGACTTGCCAGACGCCTGCTCATTTACAAGTAATGGGTTAGCCTTCACCTGTGCCTTCACTGTTAACCCTCCCTGACTCACACTCCAGTTCAGAGAGTTCAGTCTTGTTGTGCTCTGGTGACACGCGCCGCTATTTTGAGCGGAGTGACTTACTTTAATTTAGACAGAAAGAGGGGTGGAACTGAGGTTTTCCCTGCAAAAGGCCAACTTTGATAAACCAGGGGAACTAGGAGATGAAGCCCATTCAGCTGAGCATCTTGAAGAACTGAATACTCACAATACTCCATGTTTCTTAAAGTAAAAGATGAAAATTTAGATAGAACTACTTTTTTTTCTCAAGGAAAAAAATGCTGCTGGAATCCTTTCCAGCAATATAGACTTCAGTGGATGAACAGACATATCAAAAAGGGTATTAGGACTATGCAGGGAGAGCTGGGGTACAGATAGGGATGATCACTAGAGAAAGCTGTTTCACAACATCAGTAGCAGAGTTGAAAAGACAGACTTGTCACCAGGCAAGCTGATTTAGCCCACGCGAAATCTGAGCTCTGATGAAATCGCCATTTCAGCAGTATCTTGCAACTGTCACATAGGACTCATCGTTACACATTTACTCTTTAGTTTCACAATTCAGTATTTTTAGATATCTTTTGTTGCTATTAGTTTGACCACCCCCAACATTAAATCACTGCTGCTCTGGTATTCAGTGCAGAACTGCCTTGTGAAAGGTCTCACTCGGTAATTGCCTCCACTGCCCTTTCTTCCCAAGGCCATCATTACTGTTTTCCTCCCAGGTTTGCAAATCTGCCAGCAGCTCCCACAGGTGTCTCCCAACCACACAGTTCAGTGACCACATCTCTGCAGGCCACAGTCTCCCTCACACTTGACATCAACTTAGACCAACAAATCGTGTCCCCAAAGCACAGCTAATTATATTCCTCTATTGCCAGGATGCTCCAGCACACCCCAGTGAATCCCAAATCAAATGTGGAGCAAAGCTAGACCTGTAGACACCTGTGTGCCTCTTCAGTTTGAGTGTGGACGTCCTTGGAGCATGCTTGTGCAGCAGCAGCTTGTCTCGGGCATCCTTTCATGATCACTGGGAGAGATGGGTTTTTTTGAAGTGTCAAAAAGGCTCAGTTTGGTCCTCTCTCCACATTGTCCCATGCAGTTGCTTTTGGATACAACCTATGTTCAAGTTCCTCTCAAAGTCATTAAGCGGCATTTTCAGTGGGACAAAGATAACCTGAAGCTAAAGAAGTTAAGCTGCAACGAGGTAAAAAGAAGGTACTCCTGTGGAGAACTAAATGGTTAAAAGATAGGACACAAAGGATAAAAGTCAGTGGAGGAATATCACCACTGGAGTCCAACGGGAATACACTGATTGATCTAGTCCTAAGTGATCTGGAAAGTGGGACAAGACGAAGTAACAAAGTTTGCTGACAATACTAAGTTACTCAAAGTAGTAAATTTAAAGCCAGCTGCTAATAGCTGCAGAGGGATGTTATAAAACAGAATGACTTGGAAATAAAAAGGCACCTGAATTCAATATTGATAAATGTAAAATAATGCACATGGGAGAAAAAAAGCCCAACTATACATATGCAATGACAGGCTCCAAAATAGCTGTTACCACTGTGAAAAGCAATCTTGAGGTTATTAGAGAGGTCTATGAAAATGTCAGCTCAGTGCTCAGTAGCATTTAAAAAAGCAAATCAAATGTTAGGAAAGAAATGAAGACCAAACCAGAAAATATCATGTCACTGTACAGATTCACAGTGTGACTGCATTTGAATAGTGTGTGCTCTTCTGTCTCCCATCCTCCCGACTCAAAAAAGCGGGTGGGAAAAGACAAAGATGCTCCAAAATCTGGAATAGTTTTGATACGAGAAATGGTCAACAAGACCAGGGCATCATTGTCTGGGAGAACAGAAAACCAGGGAGAGCACATGCTAAACATGTAAATGATCTCAAATGTCTAGAAGGATGCAAACAGTGAATAACAGTTCGTTGTCTTACAATATAAGATCAGACGAGATCAACAGTGATAGTTTCAAAGAAAGCAACAGGAGGTAATTCTTCAAACTATGGTTCAGCTGTGTTGCCACAGGAGGCTGTGGGCACAAAAAGTCTCTGTGGGCTTAAAAGATTCATGGAAAGGGAATCCATCTGAGAATTACTGGATACAAAGTCTCAAGTTTCCCTAAAATGCAGCTCTTAGGGGGGGTCTGGCAGCATGGCTGAGCCTTTGCTCTGTTTCTTCATCCCTTTTCCTGCTGGGTATCCATTATTGCCCAGTGTTGATGAGCTGTGGTGGGACCTCCTACCAAAGTTGTGGTGTTTTAAGGTTGTCCCCTTAGGGGATCAGAGTCAGCCCCAAAGCTCATCCTTTCCTCCTCCTTTTTGGAAGTGAGGCAAACTTAGCTCTGATGTATTTTTCTATGCTGGAATAAAATATCGTTTGGTCTAAGTCAGAAGGGAGGTGTAAGCTGTGTGACTTGGATTAATTTGGCATTCAGTGGGTGTGCGAATGATGACATACCCACCAATGGAACAGATGGTCTGGACAGCAGAAAAAATAACTAGATAGCTATAAAATAACGCAAGCTCCCTCCAGGCAAGTTCTGATCTTCATTTCGCTGGGATAAACCTGAAACAATTTCATTGGAGGGACTGAGCTGTTTTCCTCTTTCACTTGAGGTGTATCTGAAGTCTTTACCTGATTTGGCCCCTCGCTGGAATGGTGCTTGTTAGAAATTCATCTCCACGCTGAATTTAGCTCCTTATGTTATTAACTTTCTTGTTGAATCCCTTATGCAGTGTCTATAGAGCAGCATTTAGACTGATCTCCGGAAAGGTGAAATCAGTCTTACATACGCCTCTCCTCAGCCCTGCGCATCTTGGGGGTGGCAGCTGGGGTGAAGAGGTCCCGAGGCTGATGGGGCAGGACTGACACGTCTCTGCAGGCATTGCTCAGTGCCAGGGGCAATCAAAACATCCTGAAACCTCTTTCACTTGAGCTAAGTCAATCTTGAAGTTGTAGAAAGCCAGCTCAGTCCTTAAATAAAACCACAACCATAGACAGCAGTAAAAATATATCCTAACAGATGCATCCACTGTCCCTCCTTTTCTTCTGCCCTTTCCACGCAACCCACAGTTCCTCGTGCTGCGGCTGCTTTGGTGTCAGAGGAGGTGACAGAGAACACCCAGGTAACACCCAGTATTGCACAAGGAATTTATCAGATGGGTCTGGAAGCAAAAAAAACGTTTTACATGCCCTAAAGCAACAGCAAGAAAAATAATGACAATGTGATAAACAAAGTACTCAGATTTTAAATGTGATACTAAAATGGAGACCTCAGTGATAGAGCTTTATCCTAGAATAATATTTTCCACATTGTAGAGTGCAGTTTTCTCTATTTTTGTGTGATCTGATAAACACAGTTTCTGTCATCCAAAGCATGAATATTTGTCAATACCAACTTTAAGTAATAAGAGGCTGATTTGGTTGCAGGGAGAAAAAAAAAAAAAAAGAATGACTCACCCAGCTGCAAATAAAACACTGCATTCTTGCAAATGTATCCTCTATATCTGTATACTTAAACAAGCCTAAGATATGATGATGCTGTATTGTTTCAAGTAGAAACAGTACCCAGATCTCTCTGTGGGTGGATAGGCAGTGGGTGGGTATAATAAAAACCTCTATGATGTATTGTACATATCCCTCTGTTGTTTTCAAATACAGTTCTGAATTATTAATACCTAAAAATGGAATTGTCCAGTTCTGCATCATTGTTTACTTCAATAAACCTAAATTTAGCAGAAAATGCTGAATATTTAATTGTGCAGCATAAGTAAAGAAGATTCCCAACAATTCTGGAAAGTCCCTGTTGCAGAGATGGAAACAGTCTTGGAGCGAACTGCTTATTTTTATTTTTGATTGCTATAATCTGCTGCTAGAGTCTCCTGATTCATGACTCAGACACTTGATATGCTGTGATGAACTCCTCACTTCCAAAAACCAGGGGGGAGAAAACAGAGGGGTCTCTGCCTTCATCCCTCATATCTAGGGCATCATCTACCAAGCAGATATGAACAAGTACCTGTCTGCATCAAGTATCCTAATTTAACTCTGGCTTACCTTTTCATCTGGGATGCAGTACTGGAAGATGCCGAGCCTTCTGCTCATTGTTTCTTGGCTGGTTTTTGCAAATCAGGCCTCAGTGCCTGCCCCATCTATGTTTTTCCCATTGGGTGCTGCCTGGAAGGAAAGCCGTGTGCCTGTCCATGGGGGAAGCTCCTTGTATTTTTGCCTGGCACCCCGGGCGGCGGAGACACGGCTGCCTGTGCTGGGCAGGCATCCTCAGAGCGAGCCCTGAAGTGCCTGAGGAGGTTTGTAGAGCAGAATCTGCCCAGCTTGTGATGGCAGGTACTGCCAGGAGATGCACTGACAGAGGCAATGTTGATCTCCATCGGTTTTTGTCTGTGATTCTTACACAGGCTTTTCCCCCCTTTGTTTTGGCACTGGACCATGTCTACTGTGTCTCCGTCACTGCGTTTGATCTACACCTGAGTGGTTTGCAGTTATGAAAAGTCTGTGGTTAAGGCATAATTGGGCTGTTTCCTCACCCTAGATCTCCAGGAAGTCCATGGCCTCTTCAAAAATCCAAGTGGGATTCATAAGACTAGGTAACTCAAGAAAAACATATAAATGGGGGCGCACCTTGCCGTGGGCCAGCATGCAGATGTACAGCTGTACGCAGTGGGGCTGTGCTGGGGGCAATTAGATTTGTTAAAATCACACACGCATCCTGGAAGAGTTGCTAAGCACCTCCAGCAAGCTCTGCTCTCCCCTGCCCCACGGCAGCCCTTCCCATCCCTAACACAAGGGTGTTCCGGGATAGTTGGTGGCTGCCTGGCCCCGTCTGTCCCCGCATGCACCCCTAAAAGCATCAGGGTCCCTTGCCACCTGCTCACAGAGAATCCAGTGCTGTGCCTGCCCCTTCGTTGTACACAGCCACAACTCCCCCCTGCACCTCTCATCTA
Organism: Eurypyga helias; assembly: GCF_000690775.1. Classification (NCBI taxonomy): domain Eukaryota; kingdom Metazoa; phylum Chordata; class Aves; order Eurypygiformes; family Eurypygidae; genus Eurypyga; species Eurypyga helias. The sequence goes on along the minus strand of NW_010243345.1, from coordinate 13,895 downwards.
CCTTACTGACTTCAGCCTTTCTTTATTCACTACCACACAGCTTTTACTGACTAGCAAGGGATAGGTAAAACCAGAGAGAAATGCTCTTTTTAAGAAGTCATCGGTGTGTCACTGTGCGAGTCAGCCGGCTGGCTCTGGCTGCAACCTCCCCTGCCGGAACCCCGTCAGCCACAGGGCAGCATGCAGTCTGGCAACACATCAGCGTGGGGCTCGTGAGCATGGCTTGGGGTTTCAGGGAGGTAGTGTCAGGAAAAGGGTTCTGGAGAAGGATAGATAAGCAGATGCAAAGGCACGCTGCGTGTTTCTTAACACCAGATTGTATCTCAACTCCTGTTGAGACTTGAGCATCTAGTCAATTGTGAAACTTTTTCAAGCTAGCAGAGCTTTCTGCCTATCATTTCTTTCCAGAACTTGAGATGCACCGATGCCACTTTTTGATTTTCATTCACTTGTCCAAAACACGGTATACAAAATGGCCTACCTAAAAGTATTTCTAAAACATATTTCTTAAGCATAACAGAAAAAAACCCCTATTGATTATTTCTCATTACATTTACACCCACTTTATGCGTCCTTCCAGTGTAATGCAAACTATGATTCCCATAATTTCACCCTTCCATTTGTAGATAATGACAAACAATTTCAACATCACAGTTAGTGTGCACGGTCTGGGTCAGATCGGCAGCTTCCTCTTCAGTGAAGACAAGTGTGTTACATGTGCATATTGTCTCACAGAATCATACGCACACAATAGAGCTTCCAGAGGGATTGAAAGCAGTGCCCAAGTCAGGAGTTACAAAAAGGTCTCTGAGTGTGATCGCAGAGCTAGAGATTGACAGAGAAAAAAAAATGGATATGAACAGGGAATGTTATTAATGCCAGAAGATGTGGGGAGCACTATACGATTCAGAAGGCACTTTCTAGAACCTGTTCAACCTTTGTCTATAAAAAGAAAGGGAGCAGGCAGTGCTTGCTAACCTGCTAACAAGGCATATTACTGTGCTGAAGGAGCGTGGAGAGGCAATAAATGAAACTGGTTTGAATTATTCTTTCAGAGCCCAGTGAGGAAGGAGCAGTCACAGAAGTAATACAGTGTATGGTGAAGACAGTTTACAGCAGTATATTGCAATTACAGATCACACGAGTAGTGCTGAAAATGAAGGGCTTTAAAGCCTATGTTTAGAGGTGCTGCCCAGCTGCCTGTAAAGTAGATAAGTTGCCTAGTCTACAAATAGCTTGGATGCTCTCCACTCATTTATAATACGTAGTTCTGGCCTCACATAGGTTAATTACAATGTCTGAGGGCAGATAGGAAACACTTAGTTTAAAATATTACAGTAATCTTTTCTCACTGATCTCACGCCCCAAATGCAAACCTGCCTTGTTTTTTAGGAACTCATTCACCCGATATCGAAGCCGAAAGTCAGCCTACTGATGGAGCAGGGTGATAACTTTTTGATCACTGGCAGCAACCCAGATGACTGTGGTTATCAAGGGCCTAGACTTTTAAACAATCATTTGGGGAGTTTTGTTGGTCTTTAAAAGCAGGTGGGAGGGATAACAGTTTGTCATCCATTTATGTAAGATGAAGACTGCAGTTAGCAGCTCCATTCCTGCAACAGACAATTTCTACCGTGAGGATAAAGCCCACCTGTTAACAATATTTTGAGGATGGAGCTTGAGGCTAAAGAATGAACTGCAGCCACCAAAGAACCACCTTAAATATTACCACCCTCCACCTTTCAAAAAAGGCATTCCACTTGAGCCTTGCCTTCTCTGAGTAAAAAAAAAAAAAAGTACATTTACATAGATTTATACATACAATTATGTTTGGTTTATATGTGTGTGTGTATATATATATAAAATAAAACCAAGACCCTGTGAAAGGAAAAACAAAACCCTATTAAAACAAAGCATTACTCCAAACACACAGTTTTCCCCAGGAGAGTGATGAGGCTGAGCTGTTAGTGTCAAATAGCAGATCCATCACTTCAGGCTTGTGCTTGGACATTGCTATGAAGAAAGTAAAATGAAAAGCCACATCGAGCATAACGGAGCGCTCACTCTCCGTGCACCAGAACTGGTGGCCGTGGAGAAGAGGACACCCCTGTAAGAAGGAAGAGGTGGGCACAGCTCTGAGCTAGACATCGGGGCTGCCTGTAGGCTTCCGGTAACCATGTGCTGGGGTAAAGATTACCAGGTGCTTAGCCCTGTCCCAAACCTGTAGGTTTCCTGACCTGTAGGCAGCACCTGACCTGGGGAGGAAGCAAGGGGACCACAAGATTTACCCACCAATACAGGGTCCACTCACTTCCCTCACCTTCAGAGTGCAGAAGGGCAGCTTCTCTCTGTCCCTCTAACCAGGTCCTCTACCTGCTCTTCTCCCAGCAAGAACCTGGTTGCTTTGTAAAATGTCACACTCCCATCCAGCCTTCAAACCCAGCTCCACTTTAACTAACGACAACACAACTGTGCTGTCAGGCAACCATACTGCTGCCCCAGCTCTTGGGGTGTTTTGACTGCCTGGTGGACAGGGTGGCTTTGTGTGGAGGTAGTGCTAGGTGGCATCGAGGGCACAATGTCAGGTTTCCATGGAAAAGTTTGCTGGTGGGGCTGTGCACGTTTTTAGGGGAGTGTAAAGTGCAGGCTAAGGGGCAGAGCTGTGGTAACCTGTGTGGTTCAAACGGGTTGGTGCGCAAAAAAAAAAAAGAAGTGATTTTGGGATGCAAATCAGGACCTGGCTAGTTGCTTCAGGCCCTTTCCTTCAGCTTGACTGAGCTGAGGGTGCTCAGGCTTAACTGACATCTTCTCAAGCCCCTCACCACACCACAGCAGGCTTGACCCACGTGCAATTCGGAGGAGAGTTGCAGAAAACTCTGGTGTCTATCTGTAATGTCTGTTAAGCAGATTGTGAGTTTCCCCTCCCTCCAAAGAAGACCAGGCTAAAAAAGAGCCAAAAAGAGCCATGTTGTCCTTCCCCAAATGAATCACAAGATTTGTTTCAAGAGAAAGCATCACAAATTACCAAATGAAATCTCTAAATTCTTATCCCATTATTTTAATGCAACCAAAGTTCAGAAGGATGCAAAAACTTTTCTTAGCTAAACAAGTAGTAGTGCAAAATGCCTGGAACCTTGGTGAGGAAACAAGGCAAACCCCAGCCTTTTAAGGACATTGGTGAGTATGGTAGTGTACTCCCTTACCTATCACTGTACTGTATAGAATCAAGGCTTTACATTCAGAAAGTCTCTCTCCTCTCTTTGCATAACCAGAATAAATCAAATCAGTTTAAAAAAAAAAGAAAGTATTAAATCCAGATCACAATTAGCTAGGAGAAAGGCATGGGCTTGGAAGGGGGAACAGAGGCACACAAGCATGGTGGTCTGGTTGGGAGAGCGGGTCCCAGTATGCAGGGGAAGGCAGAGCAGAAGTGGCTCAAGGGCTCTGTCCCATCTGGGAGAGGTGACATGTGCTGTGGGAGGTAGTGGCAGGGAGGGCAGGGTAAAAGGGAATAAAATGGTTGTGTCCTGCTTGGGAGAAGTGAGCTGTGATATTGCCCAGAGTAGGAAAGGAGAGAAGATGCAGAAGGGTTGTGTCCTGTTTAAGCGAAGGAGGGTGTGCAGCTAGGGAGGGGGAAAAGAACACAATTGTGCAACGTGTGGACTTGAGTTGTGAGGACTGCAAATTTCTTTCTAGTAAATTAAAGCTGGATATTGAAGTGCAGAGCCACACTCTTCCAACTGATCAGGCTCCACTAAAACAGTATCTAAGCCCTGATCTGGAACTGGGATATCCTAGGGGAATAATTGCAACAACTGCACTGAGGATGTCATTCAGAGAGTGAAAGTTACCCAGGAATTCACTTAGAGAAAAAAATCACGCCATTAAACTATTGAATGTAGAAGTTTTTAAGCAGATATTAGACAATAAACATAAAGGAAACAAGTGCAAAATCCTGTAACTGAGAAAAAAACCCAACCCCCCAGATAAATTAAAAAACCCAATATGCTATTTCTCAAATTCTAAAGCTGAAGGGCTGTGCAGGCATTTACCCGGTGTCTCTGGGTTTGGAAAGGCAACCTGGATTAGCCTGGATGGATACATGTTGAAAGGCCATGAGCTAGCTGGGGCACTGCAGGGTGACAGCTGGGCAATCCATTGCAAGGATTTGGCAGCTTTGTTACAGGAGAAAATTATACTGGATATTCATGTAGGCTATTGCTAAGCTGTTTAAAGCAATACGGAGATTAATAAATAATTGAAGTAGCTTAAAAGGATAGGAGGATAAATTTATTGTAATTAAGTAACAAATGATGCAAAATATGGCAGGATCCCAAACTCCATTATGAATAGGTGTGTAACTGTGTGGCACCTTGACCAAATGCAATGCCAGCCTATGGAAAGGTGTGGTACTTTCCCTGAACAGCCTATGGATGCTTAAGCAATACTTAAACGTTAACGCATCTGGCACTCCTTTCTGTGTCAGATCACTGGGGAGACAAAGTACAAATATCCAGAGCCTCGCAGGAGGCCATGGAAGACGCATGGAATCAAATACAGTATTTAAATAAGTCTTTACTTAAGGCCCTGTAGTGACAAGGGGTAATGGGTTTAAACTGAAAGCGGGGAGGTTTAGATTGGATATCAGGAAGAAGTTCTTCACAGAGAGGGTGGTGAGGCACTGGAACAGGTTGCCCAGAGAAGCTGTGGATGCCCCACCCCTGGAAGTGTTCAAGGCCAGGCTGGATGAGGCTTTGAGCAACCTGGTCTAGTGGAAGGTGTCCCTGCCCCTGGCAGGGGGGGTGGGACTAGATGGTCTTTAAGGTCCCTTCCAACCCAAACCATTCTGTGATTCTATGATTTACCGTGAGAAGATATTCCATCTCAGTATGTGCCAAATAATAGCAGTGAAATGATCCTTAGCCTTGAAATTTAAGCAACAGCTCACGAAGAGTGAGCAAGCAAAGCTGAAATGCCCTATTAATATCATAGCTGACAAAACAACAGTAAAGTCTTTCCCTCTGTGTCATGCATGCTGTAACTAAAACACGAACTAGCTAATGGCACCATTCTTGAAAAAACATTGCACTAGTGTGTTCCTAGAGGATGCTCACTCATAAAAACGGTATTTGCTCTAAGGAGAGGAAAGTTTTGCTGCAGGAACTGAGACAATTTTCTACCAAGTATGGAAATTACCTTAATATATTTCACCTATTTTCTTCCTGAAAATTGGAGCTGAGTAACAGTTGTTCAAATAAAATGTTATTATGATATAGTTAAATTACTAATTCATATAAACGTTAAGTTACATGATTCTCCTGACCCTTTTCTTGGAAAAAAAAAGAGAAGGTAGACACATTCTTGCCTCCTCTGGATTAAAAAAGTTGCTGGCAAAAACAAAAAAGCTAAGGAACAAGAGGAGAGATTAAAAAAACAACCAAACAAACAAAAACCCCACCAAGCAAAAGCATTAAACAAAGGACCTAAGCTTTATTGAGAGCTGTTCGAAGATGCCAGAAAACCCTATAGCACATACCATTATCACTTTAATCCATCTCTCAAGTAAACTGTCAATCCCACACACTATCCAAACTTTCCATACCATCTGGCAGGAAGTTTACACAGAACTCGAGAAAATTCCTCTGATTCCAGTCTGGATGGACCTAACAGCATGATTTGCGAGGTTGGTCTAACTAAGCAATACATTTGGATACTTGTCCCACGCACAGCCCAATTTCTTGGCTCTTGGAAAAGACGTTCAGATTTTTTTGAGCAAACAGAGAATGGAAAACAAAAAGTATACATTAAGGTATTTATTCAAGTATTAGGCACCTGAACACTTGTGGACTATGTGTCAGCAGAGAACAAGAAATTGAAGTCTGGCCCTGCTAGAAAATATCCAAAGATTCCTTCTACAAGACTTACTGAGATTAGAAGAAGAAATAAATTCAGTATTTTTATCAAAACGAGCTATTGCACTGTATGCACACTTTATAATCAAGCAATAACAATAATAACATTCTACAATTAAGTAGCTCCATAATATCCTATAGCAACACCTCAGTAACTCTTCTGGATATTATCAGGAATACAAGTTACCAGCCACCCACACCTCACTCAGAGAGCTAACTTACTACACTGCTGCTATGGTCCCAGGATTAGTCCTTTGGCTTTTCTGTAGTTGCTGGAGATGTTAAAAATAAGGGCAGGCTTTCAACTCCAGAAGTGCCAAGCCCACGTGCACTACACAATAACCTAACTGCACAGGGAAAGCCTTTTAAAATGGCTTCATGACACAAACTGAATACACTCTTACTGTGAATTGCACTGCTTCTAATCACTGTTTCCAAATTTCACGTATAAGTAACCTCTGTATGATAGTAGCAACAAGAAAATCACCCGAGTAAGAAGTATAATGCATATAAACTGCATTCATTCAGTCCCTTACACGGACCAAAGCACTCTCTGCTTAAGCAGGAACATAGCATCTTGAGCAAATATACATACAAAGAGTCGGTATTGCTCAAGTGAAAGTTATTTTCTTTTTTTCTCTCTCTAAAAGAAACACAAGGGGCAAACTGGTTTGGTCAAACCATGAACCTGCTGGATTCTTTACCTCCTACCAGAACTGAGCTTCAGGGGAGTTGCTTTTGGCGGTCTGAACTAAATCCTAGTTTTCAGATTTCCCTGAAATAAAGTCTATATCATATTTAGGACCTTTTTTGGCTAATGCAGACAGTGCATCTTCATTGCACAGGTAACCTGTGTCTGAGCCTAACCAAAATCCAGACATTCTCCTATCACAATTTCTATACTGTGATGGTATTTAAATTATAGGTGACCCAGACACAACGGCTGGGGTTTTTTATGCTGACACCCTCTGTGGTATTTGTTGAGCCAAGCTTGTCACCTGTGAGGAAACATATGCGTCCTCCAAGACACATATGGGAGAACACTGGGAAGAGCACTAGAGGATTATCTGCATTCAAGTCATTTTGCCTCAAGCTTCACTACAAAATGTGTGATTTGCAGCTCAATTTAAAGAAAATCCCACTCTCTCATCCGTCAAAGTTAATTTAACAGCCCTCCTGCTTTGAAGTCCAGAAAGACTTTTTTAATGAGAAGTAAAATGCTTAGGATAAAACCCATATAAGAACTCCTATTCACAGGCCAGGGACAACACACCTAACCCTCATTTCTCCCCCATTAGCAAAGCAGGACCACCACTAAGCCACACCTCTGATTTCACCTGGTGAGATTTGTGTGCATGACCTACAATGCAACAGTGACAGCAGTTCTAATGTGACAGTTGCCAGAAATACAAGGGAACTGCTAGAACTGTACAGTCAGAGTGCTTCAAAAGAACCATACAAATGCAAATATAGTAATCTAAGGCAAACAGAGTCAATTTAACATGCAAAAGAGGAATTGGATTGCACTGGGTGAAAAAACAGACAAGAATATTTTTAATTGCATCTTTTAATTATTCTATGCAATGACCTCAAATTGTGTTATTAACAGGAATTAATTTTTATATTCCAGCTCTCCTTTTGTAGCTCTCTATTAGTATTTCCAATTTGCAAATAAGAGACGCAGATTATGAATCTGACCCAAAGCCTACTAAAGCCAGCAGAAGTCTTTCCTCAGAGCTGGGAGAGCAAGCTCTCTGGTCTGCTCTGCAAGACAGAGGGAGGATCTACCTATCTTGTTGGTACACCTCCAGACTGAGAAAAAACATTGTGCTTGCCAGCAACCACAGGTTCATTTTTTATGCCTGCGACAGAAAAATGCATCAGGTCCTGCTTCTTTGACAAAATAACAGCTAGGCAAACCAAGTTGGCAAGGCCACAAGCTATCACTTTTATTATTAAAAATAACATGAAGACCTAAGAAGAACAGTCTTTGGCTACTTTCGAACATCGAGGTTCAGAATTAAAACAATCCTTTACATGAATTTTATTGTCTTTCCACCTATTCATGGCTACATGTACTTCATACAGTAGAAAAATATGAAAGCAGCAATTCAGGCTGCTGACTGAACCAAACTGAACTGCACATTCTCTCCACACTAGCTGATTTATTAAGCTAGCCAATGCATTCTTGGCTTTAAGAGACAAAGCTTTATCCAAGAAATCACTTTAGAAAAATCACTGGGAGATCTATCAGCTGTAACACAATGGGTTAAAATTACCCATAATGGGGTTGCTGTACTCATTTCTATTGTTTAACAACCCCAGGAAAAAAACCAACACCAGAACAGAAGTGCCTGGGAAGAAAACAGAAGTAGATTTGTGTTTACAATCAGTTTTGTATTTGCAATGGATGCTAAAAAGCAGACCTAAAAAGAACAGAGTGAAGAATGCTGACGTCTTCTGCTGCAGATCAAGCCGTCCTGTCAGCTCATGATTCCTACTGTTGCCAGTAAGTTAAACATAATCACCATTATATTTCTGGTTTCCTGTAGAATAAGTAAAGATGGGAAGTGTCTGCTGCCCTTGCAAACATTCCTGAAGGCCTATATTGTCTGAAGAGTTCAGAACTGCCCAAAAGAAGTGCCAGGAAGTTCAAAACTATTCATTAAGAGCAGCATACTGAATTCAGAGTGTATAAAATTAAGAATTTTGTATAAAACTGCTCCCGATGACCAACTAATTGGCTTCTTTTTGGCCTTTGCATGAATAATCACAAGGGACCACTAACATAAAAAGGAATGTTGGAATAAATGTCCACTTTATTTGCTAATTCAGTGCCATCTGCAGAGCCCGCTATTATTTTGTAACCTGTTACAAAATCTTGACATTATTGATCAACATCAAGGCTGCCACCAGCTTCCATTGACTCACTATACACGAGCATATTACCCAATTGATTCTTATCAACATACCACACCACAGAAGAACGCATGGCTGAAAGAGCAATGAGTGAATTTTTCAGCTTGATATTTTCCTTCAGGGAAACGATCCTTTGCAGTTTTATGCATAATATCAAAGCTTTGTGTATTTAAAGAAAACCCAAGCATAAAGGATTTAGGCTGTCAGTTATGTGCTTTCAGCCAGTACCTGAAATAGTTTCCCACCTTTTCAATATGCAGTAGGAAGTTTTTTTCATTGGCTGGTGGACACAGGTAATACAAATCTTTGCTTAGCTAACACCTGGGAGCACAAGTTGTTCTGCTCCTGTACAAACGCAGGCAGAGCCAGTGTCCTCAAAGGCTATAGTCTCCTGACTGTAAAAAAAAATGCATTGTACTGCCCCATCTTCATTCTCCCAAACATTCCCCTATCAATGGTGCTGTTTACAAGCAAAATGTCTTTTTCTACTCCCAGCTTAATCTGGGCTCTGGCTGTCAAAGTAGGTTTTTACTGTTTGTAAATCGGTGTTAAATTCCTCTACAGAACTGGCTGACACTCTAGTTACAACCCTACTACTCTCACACTGCCTTTCCCAGAGAAGTTTTTTGTGGGGTGGCGTTTTTTGGGTGTTGGTTTTTTTTTTTTTTTTTAGGTTTTTTTCCCCCCTCCCAAATAAAATCACGACTGTTCTTCACTTCTCGGACTGCAGCTTTACAGTCTTGTTGCCCGAAGAAGCAGCTGCCGCTACTCTCACACTGACCAGGAGGCTAAAGAAGCATTGGGTGGATTCCAGGTTGAAAAGAAATGCTGCATTTTTCCAAGATCCAACAAAAGAAATGTGGTAAGAGTGGTACTACTCTGTCAGGAGTATTAGGATTTCTTTGTTGAGCTTTATGCTACCACTCTTCTTTCCCTGTTCACATCCAGCCATGATTTTGATGAAACTGTCAGTTCACCCCAGTAGTGCCTATACCACAGCAGCGATGAGCACGATCATGATGTGAGCTCTCGTCTCACAGTGAATTTCACCTTATACCAGGTAATAAACACAACTAATAAATGCACTTTATAGAAAAGGCTCTCCTTTCTCACTCCTACCCATCCTCGCTCCTTAGAAGGAGTTTTTTTTTTAAAAAAAGATTTATCTCAGTACCAGAGCCTCGGTGCTTTTTCCACCGGAGTATCTGTTCTCATACCACGTGGTGCCTGGCTAATGCTGTGCAGCCAATTATGCAGTATCTGGGCAGAGAAGGAATCACAGCACGTATCAACGTAATGCTAAACACCTGATACCTCTTTCTTAACCATATC
>NW_010243345.1:0-3701 GCF_000690775.1 Eurypyga helias | reverse complement strand
GGAAAGAGTCTTTCAAAAACAATCACAAAAGCTTTTTTTCATTGTCTGTCTCCTTCCCCGTTTTAGTGAAATACTTGTTTTGTGTTAGGCACAGCTAGAGTCAGGCAAGCAGAAAGGCAAGGGGTTTGTTCGTAATATTCCACTTCACCAACAAGTAGAGCTCTCATGTTTTGTACACTAATATTTAATACAGCAGTAGAAAGACAAGCACAATTATACACAGACACCTTGCCAAGATTGAGCTTGGCTATTTTTCTCTTCTTAAGGAGGGCAAGGAAAACTGTTTACCGTACTTGGTCTCAAAACATCTGAAGATGTAACTGGTCATACCTTTTTAACTTGCATCACTGTGTGATTTACATATAACCAATATGATATGAAACAGTTTCATGATTACATTATATTTTTCATTTAGAAGTCTGGAAAATGATTCGTCCTGCTGTTTTCATAATACCAGGCCCATTGCATTATGCAATTTTGCTTGTGAGGTATGGGAAATACTAAAAAAACAATGAGAAAACACAAAAGCTGAGTTATATACCTGTAATTCCTCCACTCCCACTGCTGACATTTACCACCCTACCCTCTGTAATTTCTGATGAACGCCTCGGCTCTCACTCTCACGGTCAGAAACCTGAATCTTCAAGCTGCAAAGAAAAGGTTATCACTTCAATTCATTCGTGGGCAAATTGCTCAAACTCAGCTGTCAATCAACAGTCCACTCCAGCATCCCAGACGATTTGTAGCTATCACAGGTGTTTACTCGACAGCATCTCATAAGCAAGCTGGAGCAGAGAAAATGTGCTTAATGACAGCATCATGCCGATGACACATTTTCTGCAGATAACATTTGCATTATGTGTTTACTGTTTGCAGAGCATCTGGAAGACATCAAACGCAAAGGAAGACATATTTCTTTTCCTGAGCACATATTCCAACAAAAATGAGAACAGCAGTCCATAGGAAAGCACTGCAGATGGGGAAGCCTGGATGTAACCTCGCTTTTCTTCCTGCTTCCTTTCTACCTTCTCCATTTCCTTCCATCCTGCTCCATTATATGTCTGTCCCTGCTTTTTGTTCTTCTCTTACTTTGGAAAAAATATCTCTAAAGGAAGAGAAAAGCAGATGCACTCATATCTTACTCTCGTAGTTTCAGTGATTTATGGATTTTGGATACGAATAAAGATTGAAACTAACCAACAGATGGTTGAGAACATGAATATTCATGAATTCTGAATCCATGTATTACTCTGCCAGGTATTGTTTAGATATAAGAAACATACATGTTGTCTAATCACCACTTCTGGAAAAGAAAGCTAGGAGCCTCTTTAACTGTCTCACATCTTAGGAAGTGCACATTTTGGACAATAAACTGTGGCGCATGCATGTGTCCTTTGAAAAGCGAAAAAGAACTGAAACATGACAAATATCGTTATGAATCTCTAATGCCCTCTGCTTGAAAATCAATCCTCCCAAATTTTCTCTTCAGGGACAGGCAGGAATAAAATATCTTAAGTATTACTACAAACCAAATATTCATTTAGATTTGCAACTCCCCAACCCGAAGAAAATCTGAGGCTCTCACAACAATGAACCAGTAAAGAAATGTGAAATTAAGTATAAGTATTTATTTACATTTAGGCAGACATTACCATCTAGCAGCAATCTTTTTTATATAAGCAATAAGCTGCTGCCACCTTCTGAGAAAAGCTCAGCATGGCTACGAATGTCATCTTCCTCACGAGGCCAAAGTAGCATAAGATACGTGTTCTGAGCCAAGAAAATTGGGCAACAAAACAAGTTCTGCTCAAGCATAACTACAAAAAAAAAAATCTCTGTACTTGCACGCTCTTGCCCAAGAGGCTACGCTGGGCGTGGCCTCAACGCTTCCAAGCACAACTGTAAGCATGTCATCCTTATGCCGACTCAGGAAAATGCTTTGGCACCTACTAACCATCAACCAGGCAAAAGTGCCACTGAAGCAAAGCAGCAGCACAGGTGTGGGTCCTTGGCCATACCCTTCTTTACCTCTTCAGTGCCCACCCGCTTGAAGAAGAGTTCACTCTCCTTGGGAACACCTCCCAACCCCAGCTTCTCCACCGTAACAGAAAGTCATCGTAACTTCCTCTCTGCAGTTTCTGCAAGAACAATGTGCCTCTCCAGAGGTGCTATCACCATCCCTAACAACCAGGGGCCACTTTTCTGGTAGAACTGGATACACCAAGGGCTGGTGGCATGAGCAACACCTATGCCCTGCAAATGGGCCCCTGCTAATCAACACTGGCTGGGTGCCGATCCCAAACTGTGAGCTTCTGCTCAAGCAGAAGAGCCCCAAGTCCCTGGTTACTGTGGGGAAGGGATAACCTGGTTCATTTGCTCCCTCTGCCGACTTTAGCCGCCACAGTGGTAGTATGAGCTTTATTTATGGTTTATATTCTGGCATCACAAGTGGGATCAGCAGGTACAACAGCAGAGCAGTAGTCACTGCTGGCAAATCAGTGCTTCACAGTCAGTACCTCTGTTACGAGTAGATGGATCACCTCTCCAAAAACTTCCTAAAAAATAAAATCATGGCATTTTGGCCCAATTTTCACAGCAAATGAAGCTTATATCATTTTACTGTCTAGCTGCTCCATCTTCCTGTGACCTTTGAATGTATCAATCAGTTTCAACTAAAGTCGATAGGAAATTGAAATCTCAAAAATATAATTTCTAGAAATTTAGAGAAACCATAGAGGATATAGCCAGACAACAACAATCTTCACTGCTGACAGGCCAACCTGCTTCAAAGAATCACTGAGCTACTGTCCCATGATTTTGGGGAGGAGGAGAAACCATAATTCAAACCATAAGCTGCGTATGCATTTCCTGGGCAACACCTAAGGACCCAGGATGCCAGAATATGAAGAGATTTGTCTTATAAGCAATTCCGAGTAATGCTGGGAACACGGCCTAAAACAACCCAAAAACATAAAGGACATCCAAAAATACCCTGCCATTTTTTGACGCAGCTATTAAGACCTTTCCAGCAAGTTGAGAAATGTCGGAGTCTGTGCTTAAAGAGGCTTGCAAGAATGAAACAAACCAGCATGGAAACAGCGCTACTGCCCGACCTCTCATTACAGGACAAAAGAATACGCACCCCGTCCTTGCGTATGCCGCACAAAGCCCAACACCACCTCTGTGTATTTGCCAGCATGTTTACGTTTCCTACTGCTAGTAGACGGTTCCCCATCTGCCATTCAAGTGCTTTGAGGGTCCGCTCACCTGACCAAATAAAATAAGGCAGCTGTTTTGAGGGTTGCTGATTTTCAGGGAGGTCTTGCTGTTATCAGTTTGTGTCACAGCATCAGCAGGGCCTTCATTACGTTATAAAAGTTATGACAGACGTAAAACTGATTATTTTTAACTCGAAGCATTTCTCTAAAACTCATTATCCCTCAGGTCAAAACCTTGCACGAGCAGCTCTTCACCACCCTCCCGGATGGTTAGGATCCTCCCCCGGGCCTTTTTTTTTTGTTGCGGAAACCGAAGAAGTCACCACGCTGCCCACCGCGTCTCTGACTGCGGGGCTTTTCTCCTTAATTTCGGAGCAGAAATGCTACACGCGGGGCGGGGCCCTCCCCACCTTCTCGGTTTGTTTCGCTTCCTCACGTCCACACACCCACCGGCGGCGTCAGCAACCGGCCACCCAGGTGACT
>NW_010243344.1:0-7646 GCF_000690775.1 Eurypyga helias | reverse complement strand
TGAGTGTTTCCATGCCCCTGGCCTTCCTAGGGATGCTTCACCATGCTTATACAGCTCTGGGGAGGGAGAGGTGGTGTCAGGGAGCTCCCTACCCCAAGCCCCTTCTCCCTCCACCCCCTGTGCCCCCAGGCTTTTTGACTTACAAACCATAACCCTCTCTTTTTTTCCTCCCATCTGTTCTGCTTTCCACACAAAGCCGGCAGGGGAGTGAGAGCTGGGAGCCTGGCGCTTGGCCAGCCAGGGAGGCAGCAGCAGCCAGCCCTGCTCCAACCTTCCCCACCGAAAGCGCTGACGGTGCACGTCTCGCCTCTCCCTGGCTCTGGCGCCGGGTGCCTGCAGGCAACCAGCCACCTAACCCCAATCCATCAGCCCGTGAGCTGCTGATGGGGAAGGCAGCATTGCCGCTGGGCTTTGCCGGTGTCGGGGCAAGGTGACTTTTGGGGTGTGTGGTGTGTTGCAGAAGCTGGAGGAGGCTCAGGGATGGAAGCGGATCCCAAAGACCCTGCGTTTTCTACTGGGTGCGAACTTGACTTCTGGAATTGCCCTGAAAAAGGGTTTTGAAGGCAAAACACCTCTTGGCAGCCCCCTGAGCCAGCTCATGGTGCCCCAGCGGTGTGGAGCTGGTGGGTCTGTGCCAGCCAAATGCAGAAGCATCACCTTTGCAGCCAGTCCCTGCAGACCATCCCATGCCCTGGCAGGTCCACCACCCTGGAAATGGGGTGGAAATAGGGCTGGGAAAGGAAAAAGCACAAGCATGCGGATTTGTGCCTACGTATCATCACTGGCCCTAGTGAGCTCTGGTTTTCCCTCCTGGCCAGCGGGCTCGGTTTTGTTGGTGAAGCATGAAGCTACTGAGCGTTTCCTTCTACATCTCTGCCCCGGAATGCGGGCCTGTGGCCCCTGCCTGCGACCCGTGTTCTGCTAGGAAGAGCAGGAGCATGACTCTTGTTGGGTCTGGCCTCTTGCTGGGGACCTCTGCGGTGGCCCCATGGGGATAGGGCAGGGTGAAAAGCCACTCCATTGAGATGGAAATGAGCTGGGAGGCCCCAGCTCTGTTGGGTCCCTCCTGTTGGAGCCATTGTGCCTATTCAGGGGCTTGAACACTGACTAATTTTGGTTTTTCAGGTGGGAGAATAGCCCTGGCCTCCCACCAAAGGCAGTGGAGAAGAGGGACAACACGGGAGCTCCAGGGCTTGTCAGGAAGGCAGCGTTTTGGGAGGCAGAGGCTGCGGGTATGCCTGGCTGGGAATGGGCATTGCTGGTGTCCTGCCTTGCCTGTGTGCAGCCCCATTAACCCAGATTAATGGTTCCTGAGGAATTTGCCCTGAGCTCACGGCCTGCTGGAGGAGGGAAGATGCGTGCACAGCAGGGGCCGAGCTGGTTTTGGTGTTGTGTGGGTCCCCACATGCCCCAGCACTGCCTGATGTAGAGAAGTGGCAGCAGGGGACAGTCAGCTGTCCCCAGTCTCTATGGGCTGACCTCCCCACTCCTCCCCTCCAGGCTGGGAGGAAAATCCATCATACGTCAAGAGCGAGGTGGAGGTGCGGAGTGACACTTGGGGATGCAGGACACGCACTTGGTGGCTGCTGGAGCCTGTCATCCGTCTTTGAGGCTGTGATAGATATGGGGGGCATTTGTCTCCTCTGCAGGTCCAGAGGGCGGTGCTTAGTCCCAGGCTGCTCAGGAGAGCTGCTGTTTGGCCTCTGTTATCCCTGGTCCTTGTTAATTATGGCCTTTTTGGAAGCAAAGCAGGAGAACGGATGCTAATGGCAGGCTGGTACTGACAGGGAAGGTAACTGTGTTGAAGGGCTATGCACTGAATAAACCTCCCTGCACCCCTCTAATCCTCCATGCAACCCCGCCCCTCCAGCTCCTTCCGAGCTGGGAAATTTCCCCATAACCTCCCTCTCCTTTTCCTTAGCATTGCAAGTAGGTCAAGACTGGAGGGGGAGGGAGAGTGGGACTGCGGGGCAATGCACTAGGGCAGGGGGAGTGCCATCATTTGGGATTGGATTCTGGATTTTAGGGCTCCTGGGTGCTTTCCATGGGTGGTCTGCGCTGTAGCAGAGCCGATCCTGGCACCTTCCTGCTCTTTGTGTACCAACTGCCGGCACAAAACCTCCCCGTGGCAGCAAGAGCAATTGTCTACATGGGAAGTAATAGTGGGAAAGTTTTATTTAATGGATGCTTAGTTCTTTTAATGCAATTTAGCAGCTGGAGAGAAGGGAGAGAGCCAGTGCTGTGTGACAAGCCAGCTCTCTGCAGACTGAGGATGGGCTGGGGTGGTGGGGAGCATCCCTACGGTCTGGCAGAGAAAGGCAGGATGATCTGATTAGCACTTTAACTTTGCCACGCTTTGTGCTCTTGAGGGCAGCATCAGTCGGTCACTCTGTGCCGGGACAGCTCTGGCCTGGCTGGGGCGTTCGGTGCAGGGATGCAAGGATGGCTCGTGCCGGTAGAGCTGGTGCTGGGGGATGCATCTCCCCCCACCATAATCTCCGTACGGGTGAAAAAAATGACGCTGGGCTGAAAAAAGCCTGCGTGGTTTTTATTAGCTATAACCCTAATGATGTATTTTGGATTGCTCTCCTGCGTGGATAAAAATTACCAGACCTTGAACAAAGGGGGAAAAAAAAAGTCTCTCTGACCTTGAAGCTGTTCGTTCACTCGTCTTCATTTCATTCCCCTCGGCTGGGGATGCGGGTCAGTTTTGGGTGCTATTTATAGTCTGCTTCACTCGACGGTTTTCTTTACAAGACGAAAGGTTGTCACCTTTGTTTCTGATACTGTAGAGAGGAGCCGCTCAAGGGAAAAGGAAGAATAAATGAGAAATTTTTCAGAGTGTTCCCGTACGCAGCAAGCTTTGTAATCTGGAAAGATCAAAAAGCCCCACGCTGCCACGCTGAACTCCTCGTGTGGATGCAGCCTGGGTCTGTGCTGCCCGGAGGGATACGGGATGATGCTCTGCCGTGCCGGCTGCTGGGACCAGTCGGAGCCTTTGTCCGCTCCAAAACAGTGTTGCTTTCCCTTCCCGGGCAGCTTGGCTCACCTCCCCGTATCTGGCACGGTTGGCTCGGGTTGAAACAGCAGGTTAATGTAATTCTTCCCTTCTCTCTCCCCCGTGAAGGAAGCTGTGGCTGCGTTTCCCACCTTCACCAGAGCTGCCCACCCAGAACAGTCCCGTTGCTGAAGTGGCATCACCCACCTGTGCCTGCACCCCCTCCTCTGGCCCTGTCCCTAACTGACAGACTCATTGAAACAACAAATGTTGCCGTAATTTAATTTTCAGGCAAACAATAGTCCGGGGACAATGTTAAATTCATGAAACTGGCTTAATGCGATGAAATTTAATGAAGCAATTTGTGTGCTAGCATGGCTGTGCGTGGCACTGGGGTAGTGGGAATGCCGGTTCCTCTTGGAGGATGAGCTGGGGAAAGCGGGGAGGCTTGTCCTCCTGCCCCCCAGGCTGTGTGTGCTCTTGGGGTGCCGCTTTCCCATGCTGCTGCCCGGTGTGGGCTGGGAGCTGGTGAGTCCAAGCTCTGTGGTTTGGCTGGGAGGGGAAGGGTTAATGAGGGTGTTTTGGGGCAGGAGGGGGCATGCTTTCTGCAGGGTCCTGGTCCGTTCCTCCCTTTGCCTGTACCCCGTGAAGGTCCCTTCACTTCCCCCTCTGGACCCATTAGTTGGGGGGTGCCTTTTGGTGAGGGGAGACCCAGGGAATTGCCCCCTCCCAGGGCTGGGCACCATGGGAGGGTTGGATATGGATGGGTCCTGGCCATCCTGCTGCTGATCTCCAGCTGCATTTCCTTGTGCTGGGTATGCATCCTGGAGGGCTTCTCCACAGGAATGAGGAGACCTGTGCAAACACACTCTCCCAGCCTCTGCTTTGGGGTGCCAGATGGAAGCCTCACATGCTCTAGCACCCCATCTCCCATGCATACAGCTGACTTTTCCCAACAGCGATCACCTCCAGGACCACCCTGGGTTTGCGGTATCCACGGGGCTGTTCCCGTTCTCGCAAGAGTTAGGCGTGATGCTGCAGTGAGAGAGCACAGGCTACAGTTTGAGAGGGGGGCTACAGTTTGCAAAGCAGCGGAGAAGAGGCACTTCGGAGAGCGGAGAGCCCTGCTACTTGTTCCAGGGGTGCATTGGATTTGCGACACCCCGCTGGCATCCCTTGGGCACACTGGCATCAGTAATGCACAGGCTTCTGCTGCGTCCCGGGAGAGGGTTTGCTGCCTTTTCTTTCCCCTCGGTGATTGACAGAGCCCCGTAGATCTTAATTATGTGCCGACATCTGCAGAATGAACCTGGTGCTGTTTTAGCTGGAGGCTTAACGCTGGCAACAGCGCTCGCTGGGCCGGGAGGCTGCTGAGGTAAGGGGCTTTCTTACCTTTTTGGGGACAGCTTGGTGTCCTTGCTGGGTGCGATGGACCCCTGGAGCTGCGTGGGTGGGAGCTGGGGCAGCGGTGTGTGAAGGAATGATGTTAGATGTACATGTGGATGATTTTGCTGTGGGTTGTTCTCCAGTGAAGCTCAGGGAGGAGGGAGCTGGAGGCCCCCACCCCTAAGGAGATGGCATCCATGTGTCTCCAGCTCGGCTTTTCTCAACTGCATAACTCCTCCTTGGTCCTCTCATGTCCTCCCAGTCCTCCCAGCAACAATCCCTGCCAAAACCCGAGCTCCAACAAACTTGTGTCACTGGTGATTCTCTTCCCAATCAGGACTTAAAGCTAAATTTCCACTGAAAGATGCAACAAAATCCTTCCAACGATGGATTTGGGGCTCACCAGGGTTGCTTGTGGGCAAGTTTGTGGTCTGTAGAGTGGTTTCCAGTCTTGGAAGCTGTGAAGGCAGCAGGTCTGCTGGTCTCAGAGGCTGGGTCAGCATCTGGCTGTTCCCTGCTTTCCCTGGCTTTTTACTTTCCATTGAAGGTGGTCAGAAATTAACCAGCAGCTGTTGAGCAAAATACAACTGCAGAGATTCACACAGGAAAACTATGGTGCAGGTTTGATGTGTGTGTGTATATATATATGTGTGTGTGTGTTTGTTTTTCTTTAAAAGCTTCCAAAAATAGGCCTGTGTCTTGGCCAGGGTGACTGCACCTGTAATTAGCTATGGAAGGCGGGTCTTAGCAAGGCTGGCACGTGTGCCGCCACGCAGAAAGGCTCAGCATCCCTGGTGAGGAGGTCAGGACGCGGGACCTTGGGAGCAGTGGGCACGGCTGGAGGGCTGGGGGAGCAGGCAGTGGGCTTCCACGGTGCGCTCTGTACCATCAGCTTTCCCGGCAGAGTGAAGGGAGCAGCCTCTGCCTGCCTGGATGGAGATGCAGGATGGGCTTGGGCTCACCGCCTCCGCGCTTGGTTTCCTGGGAGGGAGTTGCATGTGGTGGTATTTGTGAGAAATGAGGAAAGTCCTTTAAAAAGATCCAAAAACCCGAAAACTGCACCTCGCCTGTGTGGCCCGTGCCAGCTGATTCTCACCTCGCGCGAAGGATGGGAACTTCCCAAATTGAATTCTCCGTTTATTTCCCCAGGGTTTCTCTGTGTTACTCTCCCTCTTTCTGGTATGTTTATGAGCCTCGAGGGATCTGTTTTTACGCTCAACATTTAAAATTAAAGATGTGTTTCTCTTCTAGCAGGTGAGATAAACACTCCCTGTCTCAGCTGGGGGTTTCCTTCCTGCCTCTCCTTCCCCCCCTGAATATGCTGGTGGGAAAGCGTGAGCGACTGGAGCAAATAACCTGGGAATGAGATGCCTGGGCTCTTCTCTCAGGGGATTGAGTCAGCTTTGATGCTGTGGGGAAGCGGGATGTGTGAGCTTTGGCTTCTTCCTCCTGTGGCTTCTTGTTTTGAAAGAGGGCAAAAATTGCTACCTTCCGCATGGGCACGGAGGAGGAGAGAATGGGGGGGAATGTGCTTGCTCAGGCTTCCAAGCGTGGTTCGTCTTGGTGACTAAGGGCACACCGTGTGATGATGCGGTACCCAGGACTCGTTAAATTGCGGTAACTCGGCTGTATGCAGCGTCAGCGTTTCTGGCCAGAGGTTGTGTGGGGGCTGGCAACTACTGCCCGTGGTTCGGTGGGGTGTGCTGCTTAAGGTGCCTTGAGCACCTCAGCCCCGCTTTAGACTCTGATCCCAGAGGTGGAGAGAACTGCGTCCCGCCAGCTTGAGGAGAGATGGAGGGGCAGCTTCTCAGCCCCTTCACAGAGTCCAGCATCACCGTCTGCTGGGTGCCTTCGCTGTCTCCCCCTCCACAGCCTCGTCCTTTCAGACCACAGTCAGGGGTGCCTTGCTGCCTGACGCCTGCTCTCCTGGGCTGCCAAAACGAGACATGGGTTTCCCAGGAAATGGAAGCTATTGGGGACCATGCAAACACCACTGGTCCTCCCCAACATGATCTCTGCCCAGGTGGCTGTCGGTGCCTCCCTCCTGGGATGGGAGCATCTCTGCTCACCTCTGCCGCACTCGTGCCAGCATCCTCACTGCTGTGTTGGAAAAGCCATGGCTACAAACCCAGCTCAAACCCCGAGAACGTGATTTTTCAGCTGAGGCTTGGCCCAGCGTGCCTTTCTGAGTCAGTGCTGGTGGTGCTACCGAGTACCTGCAAGCATCTGGTGAGCTCTCAGTCTTGCCCTCGGTGTCCCTGCCACGGGTGGCAGCTCTTGCTGGTCAAGGCTGTAGAGTCAAAACTCTTTGTTTCTGACACCCTTAACCTCTATAATTCGGCTTATGCTCATGAGGAGGGAGGAACAGAGATAGTGCATGCGTGTTTTTAATGACTTGCGAGTTTCTGGTGATGTTTTTCATTGGGAAAATGGTAGTTGTATAGAAACAGTTAATTGGAGGAAAAGTTTATGGTAATAAATGTCAAGAATGTTTCAAGGATGGTTTGGATGTAATACATTTTTTTAAAAGCCTCCCAGCAAAAACAAAAACCTTGCCCTATTTTGAACCCTGCCAAAGAGAAACAACTTCAAGTGTTTAATTTTCTTTTTTTTTTTTTTTTTCTGGAGTGTGTGTAATGTTTAAGTGCTTCCCTCCCCTCCCCTCCGCCTGTGCTCGTTAAACAAAAGCATGTGTTTTCCTGGCGCAGCTCCCCAGAGGCAGCTCTGCTGGAGTGGAGGGCAGGGGCTGCAGCGGTGATGGGCCAAGTCCAGGCAAGTCCCGGGTTTGGGCAGGAGCTGGAGTCCTCCCTTTTTCGGGATGAGGGACGATGACAGTGGTCAGTTTGCTTCCTGATGCGCTGTCCGTTTCTCCTCCATCCATGCCATCTGCAGATGGCGATGCCTGCAGGCAGAAGGAGGACCGTGCTGTAGGCGTGTGCAGAGTGCTTCGGCATCCTGGGGCAGAAGGTGGTAAAGGACAGGATGAATGCTTCGGGGTGAGGATGGCGCCTGGGCTGCCTCGGCCTGCGCAGCCTAGTGTGCAGCGTGGGCTGTGGTAACCCTGCTGTGCCTCTTGCTCCCTAGAGCAAATGAGGCCTCGGAGAGGGAGGTTGGCATGAAAAAAATGCCATTTTGTGAGGGAGATGATTTCCTAGGGGTGATGGCTGTCTCATGAAGCATCCCTGGGGTGCTGTGGCTGCGTTATCTGCCTCGGAGCCCCACTCGCCCCAGTGCGGCCGAGGCCTGCTGCGCGCGGCCTTCC
>NW_010243343.1:0-625 GCF_000690775.1 Eurypyga helias | reverse complement strand
GGAGGGAGACGGGAGGGAGACGGGACAGACACCGGGAGATGGGAGAGAGACGGACACCGGGAGACAGGAGGGAGACGGGACGGATGTGGGGAGACGGGAGGGACGCGGGGAGACGGGGATGGATGCGGGGAGACCGGGAGGGAGACGGGACGGAGACGGGATGGACGTGGGGAGATGGGGACGGACACCAGGAGATGGGAGAGAGACAGGGATGGACGCGGGGAGACAGGACAGACACCGGGAGACGGGAGAGAGATGGGACGGACACGGGGAGACGGGAGGGAGACGGGGAGATAGGGACGGACATGGGGAGACAGGGACAGACGCGGGAGACGGGGGGGGACGCCAGGGCCGGGAACAGGAGAAACGGGGCCGGGAACTGGACAGAGACTGGGGAAACAGGGCTGGAAATGGGGCCTGAAAGGGGGAAACGGGGCTGGAAACGGGGCCGGAAACGGAGAAATGGGGCTGGAAACGGAGAAATGGAGCTGGAAATGGGGAAATGGGGCTGGAAACAGGGAAATGGGGCTGGAAACCAGGGAAATGGGGCTGGAAATGGGAAAATGGGGCCGGAAATAGGGCCGAAAACAGGAAAATGGGGCTGGAAACGGGGCCAGAAACAGGA
>NW_010243342.1:0-495 GCF_000690775.1 Eurypyga helias | reverse complement strand
GTATGAATCTATGTGTATTAGAACATAGTAAATGTATTACAATCTCCATACATTTGATGCAGGTTTCTTACATTATTTGTCTGCATCAGAATTTGACATCATCTCATAACGCGAAATCAGAAATTGTTTCATAAAGTGGAAATAGAAATATTTCATTAATTTTGTAGAAAAATTACCAAGGTGGCTACTATGTGTAGTTCATTAAGATAACGGAAATAATTACTGTATGCAAAGTAACTCTGTACATCTGCAAAATTAAATAATTTTATTACTTCTAATATCTTTAGTAAGTTATTTTCATAATGGAAGTAAAGATAAACCAAAATATATTAACTGTAAAAACTCAACCATTTTAACGTATAATATATAAAGCCATGATCTTATGTGGTCTGAGTTTTAGTTAAGTCTCTAGCTACTTGGCCTGAACTTCATCACTTTTTATACAATTACTCAATTTTTGTCAAGCAAACAGTTTTATATTCCTCATAATTTCAC
>NW_010243341.1:363-595 GCF_000690775.1 Eurypyga helias | reverse complement strand
CAAAAAAGTGCAGGCGGGAATAGCCAGGACCTCGGAAAGACCAAAAAAAAAGGGCCAAAACCAAGAAAAGGGGCTAAAAATTAATACAAAATAGGGGACTGGAGGCAAAAAAGTGCAGGCGGGAATAGCCAGGACCTCGGAAAGACCAAAAAAAAAGGGCCAAAACCAAGAAAAGGGGCTAAAAATTAATACAAAATAGGGGACTGGAGGGACACCCCCACCGAAGTGGGGG
>NW_010243341.1:0-322 GCF_000690775.1 Eurypyga helias | reverse complement strand
GTGGCAAAAGCTGGCCAGAAAAGGCACCCAGAGATGAAAAGTGCCGATAAAGCGCTTTTCACACCCCAAAAAAGTGGCGGAGAGGAACAGTTTACCAAAAAGGGCTGAATTTCCAGGAAAAGACACAAGGTGGGTGGGAGGGAGAAGGAAGGTTGTGCCCTGGAGGGGGGGAGGAAGGTGCCCCCAGGCCTGGGGGTGAGGGGGCGCAGAGCCGGTCGTGCCTCAGTTTCCCCACCCCAACCTGGAGAATTTGGGTTAAAATTAAAACCAAGGTGGGTTTGGGAAATGGAAATACCGATGTTTGGAGGGTTATTTTCTTGGG
>NW_010243340.1:2272-2664 GCF_000690775.1 Eurypyga helias | reverse complement strand
AGAGCCGGGTCTGGCCTGGCACAGAGGATGTGGAAGCAGCTTTGGTTGGTGCTCTCGGTGAATTAAGGCAATTGAGCTTCAGTTGGTTGAAAAAAAAGGGCAAAACCGGCAAAAAAACAGCAAAACCCAGCTCTCCCGGGACCAGACGCTCGGTTGGAAGAGCCTGGATCTGCTCTGGCTTTGCCCTGAGTCGCCGCTTGGACCCTGCGCGCCCAAAGGTGGGCACCGACCCCCCATGCTGGTCCCCACTGCCCCCGACTCGCCTCCACCTGCCGACACCAGGAACCCGCAGCCCGGTACTGGCAGTGCCAGGAAGGGATGTTGGGGCATTTTAGAGATTCGGGCTCCTGCCGGCGGGCTGGGAGCAGGGAGAGGGCGGGGGAGACGCCGCG
>NW_010243340.1:1730-2130 GCF_000690775.1 Eurypyga helias | reverse complement strand
CCGGTGAGGGGTGCTAGCACCCACCCGCACGTCCCCGGGGGACACCGAGGGGAAATCCACTCCCCCCGCCATCCCAGCAGGGTCTGACCCACTGCCTGGACCCCTCGGGTCCCCACACCAGCACCCACATCCCCTGGCAGCCCCGGAGGGCTCAGCCCTAGTGAGGGGGTCATATCCCTCTTGCTTGGTGCGGGGGTTGCCCACCGGCCACTCCGTCTCCGAGCAGGGACCCCCGTGTCCTGCCTGGGCCGGGGGTGCCAGGAAAGGAGCGGGGAGCAGCGGGGGCTGAGAGGGGCGATGGGTGAACCCTTCCAGCACCCATCTGGGGCACCCCCAAACCTGACCCTTGCCTTTCCCAACCGACGCGTACCCACCTCCCGCCCTGCTCTTCGGTCCCTCC
>NW_010243340.1:999-1325 GCF_000690775.1 Eurypyga helias | reverse complement strand
TTTCCCAACCGACGCGTCCCCACCTCCCGCCCTGTTCTTCGGTCCCTCCGGGCTGAGGTCACAGCCCATGACCCTCCTGGGGCCGGTGACCCCGCAGGACACCGGCCTGGTGACCGTTCCGATCCTCCCCAGCCCTGCCCGCTGCCCGTCCAGGCAGGGAGACAGGCCCAGGCTGCCCCGCGCTGCCGGGAACATCCCTCGGGCAGGCGAGGGTAAGCCAGGGAGGGATTAAAACGCTGATTTCGTTAATGGCCTCAGGGATCCTGCAAAGGGAATACAGAAGTTTTAAATGGACTCTGAATGTCCAGGTCGGTTGGAGCCGCGGG
>NW_010243340.1:477-780 GCF_000690775.1 Eurypyga helias | reverse complement strand
GAGCCTGCGGAGCGACCCATCCCCATCCCGCGGGATGCAGGTACCTCACACCACGGTGCTGATGGTGGACGACTCCTCCGACCGCCGCTGCTTGCTGGGCAGGGACTTGAGATACTCCAGGTGCCGCCGGGCGTCCTCCTGGTTCTGCCGCACGTAGTAGACCAGGTAGGAGATCACCATGGCGAACCAGCCGAACATGGTGACCAGCATGGCGACGTCCGTCGTCTTCTTGTACGCGTTGCAGAAATCCGTGTCGGCGATCACCTGCAGGAAAGCTTTGCCGACGTGCTCCTCCTGGGCGGA
>NW_010243340.1:0-450 GCF_000690775.1 Eurypyga helias | reverse complement strand
GAAACCCCACACGAGCCCACCCGAAGAGCCGGCCGCCAGGTCCACGGTGCGGATCAACTCCTGCAGCCGACAGTCACACAGCCAGGGGTTGTTGGAGAGGTTGACCTTGGCCTTCAGGTTGCTAAAGGCGTCTTTGCCGAGCGACACCAGCCTGTTGGATGACAAATCCAGAGAGCGCAGGTGCTCCGCCAGGCCCCGGAACGCGCCGCTCTCCACGCTGGCGATGGCGTTGTGGGAGAGATCCAGCTCCAGCAGGAGCGGCAGGTCCCGGAAGGCATCGCGGGGCAGGAAGGGGATCCGGTTGGAGTCCAGGTAGAGCTTGCTGGTGTCGTTGGGTATGTCTCTGGGTACCTCGGTCAGCCGAGCGTTGCTGCAGCGGAACGTCTTCAGGCCCTCCTCTTCCAAGGGGTAGCAGCCCTTGGGGAACGCGGCAGCCGAGTGGAGGCAGGG
>NW_010243339.1:3851-4095 GCF_000690775.1 Eurypyga helias | reverse complement strand
CGACATTCCCCACCGTCGCCTTCCGGGGGGGTTGAGGCAGCGCCGGGAGAGCGCTGGAGATCTGACCCAGATCCCAGACAACTCCTTATATCGGATTCACTTCCGGCCTAATGAGCTCACGGGAGGCCGTTGCTGGGGTCACAGAACCTCTTCTCCAGACACATCCCTCCCCCCCGGGGCGTCGGGGGTGTGTGTGGGGCAATCGCTCCCCTTTGGAAAACAAGGAGGAAGATCCTGGATGTCC
>NW_010243339.1:3312-3722 GCF_000690775.1 Eurypyga helias | reverse complement strand
GGGAGGTGCGGCAGGGAAGGGATCCCGGGGATAAGGCCGTGCCCACCTTTGTGATTCATCGTCCTCAGGCACTGCTTGCTCTGGATGTCCCACAGCCGGACGGTTTCGTCGGGGGAGCCGGAGAGCAGCAGGCTGCCGTCCGTGGAGACCGACAGACACGTCACCTGGTTCCTGGGAAGGGAGGAGGAAGTTTAAACTCGGGATGACCCGAGGAGTGCCCGAAACTGGGGACCACCAACTTGCTGGCTGCCTTCCCTCCCTGGCCTAGCTGGGAGAGAGAGAAATGAAAATAAAGACAACTACGAGGCTGGAGAAGACGCTGCTGCTGCAAAGGTGGTTCCTGGCAAAGGAGGGTCTGCCACGCCACGGGACGCTTCTTGGCTTCAGCCCTTCAAACAGCTCCACCCGAG
>NW_010243339.1:2656-3195 GCF_000690775.1 Eurypyga helias | reverse complement strand
GGGGGCACAGCGGGGTGCGTGGCAGGTACGTCCGGTCCCTCACCTGTGCCCTTTGAAGACTTTCCCATTCTCCCGCTCCGTCTGGAAGGTCCGGTCCCTCTGGACTGGCTACAGAAATGAAGGAAGAAGGGAGAGAGGCGTTTAAGGCCGAAGCCAGCCGGTTCGTCACGGCGTCTGGAGGGGGCAGAGGAGGCACAGGGGAAGCCAGGCTGTGGCACAGGGGGGGTGACAGTGGCTCAGGCTGTCACCCCGAGGGCGGGACGGAGCAGATCCGCCGCTCCGCGCGCTCACCCAGGCGCAGAGGTCAACCTGGAAGATGGATCCGTCCATGCCGCCGCAGAACATGTGGTACTCGGAGAGGTCAAGGGTCACGGCCATGATGCCCACGTCGAAGAGGACGGAAAGCAGGAGCTCCCCGGATGAAACTTCCCAGAGCTGGAGCGAGAGGGTACGGGAGAATGAGGGGCCTAACGAACGGCAGGACACGCCGCTGCGCCCCGCGGCACGCTGGCATCACGTGCCGGCAGCCCTCCTGGCTG
>NW_010243339.1:0-2557 GCF_000690775.1 Eurypyga helias | reverse complement strand
GCTAGACCCCTGCCCACGGGGCAGGAGGAGCAGGCCGAGGGCTCGGCTCTGCTCCCTGCCCTTCCAGACCCCAGGAGGGAGCTGACCCCAGGAGAGGGGCGGCAAAGGGAGCAGCCCCGGCCCGAGGGCAGGGACAGGCTGGGGTTGGGGGACTGGAAGCCCACTAGGCCTGGCAGCTCTGAGTCACGGCAGAGACAGCCAAGAAATGCAGCTTCTGCGTCCCTGCTCCGCTGCAGCCCAGCAGGAACTCGGCTTAACCCCCCCCGGGGCCTGCGCACCCCTGGGACCCGTTCGGTGGGGCCGAGCCGGCCGTACCTTCGCTGTCTGGTCGAGGGAGGCGGTGGCAGCTCGCGCCAGGGGCCCCCCAAAGCCGCAGCACAGGTCGGTGATGGGGAGGCTGTGTCGGGACCAGACGTGGCGGGGGTCGGGGATCTGGGAGGGCTCTGCCTGCAGCACGCTGCGGGGGGAGAAGGGAGACGGGGTGGCACGGCAGAGCAACGCTGAGGGTGCCACAGCAGAGCAGCACGGAACTAGCCAGGGTTCTGCTTCCTCCGGGTCGGCTCTCCCGGCTGCGAGGGCCAAACAGGACACAGAAGCCATCAGCGGCCACAGCACCGAGGACGAGGGCCACTGTGGAGCTTCCCATCCCGGAGAACACAGATCTCAGCTGCCCCTAGCACAATCCACTGCGCACCGGAGCCGTACGGTTGGGAAACTCGGATGAGACACCAGGAAAAACCTCTGGCAGCGAGGATAACAACCGTGGGTGAGCCGCACGGCGAGGGCCCAGGCTCCACAGCCCCGGACGCGCTGGCTAAGGCAGAGCCGATTCCGCCTCCGGGAAGCGGTGGCTGATCTCTTGTCCTAATATTCCTCGCCCAGCTGCTCCCTGTGTCCCGTGCGGATGGGCCGGGACCTCCCCACGGCCCCCTGTTACCTGTAAAGGTTCCACACCAGGGCCAGGCAGTCCTTCGCCCCAGAGAGAAAGTGGCTGCTGTCGTCGGTGAAGCAGAGGCATGTGAGGTCCTGGTAGTGTCGGTTCAGGATGGCCAGGAGATTCCCGTTGGAGACCTAAAGCAAGGGAAAGGACAGGAAAACATGAGGAAAGGAGCACCGAGATGCTGCGGGGATAACGCGGCGCGCGGTCCTCAACGGCGTCGGGTGCAGCAGAGCGGAGAGGCCCCATGGAGAGGCCCCACGCGGGATGCGGCGGAGGGAAGGTTGCGTCGACCACGCGAGCCTCCTGGCACCACGGCAACGGGCACCATCGAGGTGCCACCAGCACAACCGCAGGCCTACGACCGAGGGTCCTGCCAACGTTCACCCTGGAACCTAGTGATGTCGGTGCCGCCGCTCCGGTCAAGACCCAAGCAGGCAGTAAAGAATTCGCCTTACTCTGATGGCGTCTTCCAACCTCCCACAGCGTCCCAGGCAGCTAGGGGGGTGGGGGGTGGCGTTACGAAAGCCGCAGGAGGTCACGTGCCACCCCAGGGGTTGCTGCGCTGCGGTCTCGGGCCAAGGGAGGCGTCAGGGTGGATGGGGAGTTCCCTAAACCCGGAGCTGCTCTTGTTCAAAGGCCACACTGCAGATGGGGAGGGAACTTAGGGGGCAGCCCCACAGGAACCAACAGAATCGACGTGCTCCCATCGTCTGAATTACACCCAAACCCAAGCTGCAATTCCAGGGAGCACAAGCGGTTTCCCAGGGAAGGCACAGAACTCGAGCTCCTGGGCCCATTCCCAGCTCCGTGACCGTTCCCACGCTGCCTCCCCGAGGTGCCATCCCTCTGCCAGGAGCAGAGTGGATCCCCAGCTCCGGAGAGACGCTCGGAAGCGTTTGCGAGGAGAGCCGGGAGCAGGCGGAGAGGGCCACGTCCTGCAGAGGAAGCAGAGCAGGGAGCAGCACGCAGCCCCACGAGCACGTCGCTCCCGCTGCTGCCGCCCGGCGTTCCCTGCGAGGGCTTTTGTTTACCCCAACGTTGCCACAAGCCCGATTTTTGAAGAGAAATTTCAGGGATTAAGACGGAGCCGCCCACACACCACGGCCCAGAGATGTCCCCCCCGGCCCGAGAGCTTCCCAGGTTTGACATCTCGGGGTTTAATCCCGGGGCTCAGAACAAGCTTGTGTTTTATTCACTCGGGAAAGGGCTTAGGAAGCAGCATAATTCCCACATAAACACCCCACTAATTAAAAATAGCAGGATGATGTCCAGCAGCCCCTGTGGACACCCAGGTCACAAGTCACCCACCGACGTTCGGCCGAGGCGGGGAAGAAGGGCTAAAGGAAAACCAGGCCCTGCGTTTCTGCTTCGAGGGAGCTGCCCCTGAGGCTTCCGTAGGCGTTTGGGGAGAGAAGGAACAGACCTAAACCTCATCCAGCACCTCCCACAGCAATTTCTTCCCCCCACCCCAGCCCTGATGAGCTGTCCTGGGGTCTCCACGCCCACGGAGAGCACCGAGCGGCCGGCCTCAGCCCCACGGGGCGACGCAGGGCCCAGCCCACGCCAGGACACGGCCCAGCAAAGCCTTTGCCCCACGGCGGAGCCCACGCAGGGTGG